>NW_020837946.1:654829-715960 GCF_003676395.1 Aethalodelphis obliquidens
GCGCTGGCGGGGGACGGGAGGCACAGGTACACGGGGCACAGGTACACAGGGCCCAGCCCCAAGGCCAGGGGTGCTGGCGGGGGATGGGGGGCACAGGTACACAGGGCCCAGCCCCAAGGCCAGGGGGGCTGGGTAAGGGCAGGAGAGAAAGGCAAAGCTCCCTCGGCCACCCCACGGACAGGCTGGAGCGGCAGGGCCAGGAGCCGGAGGCCCACGAGGAGGTGCCGCACGCGCCCAGGCCGGCGGGGTGGCCGCTCTGGGAAGTGGGAGCATTTCCAAGGCAGGGCTGCAGGCCCAGCTGCCTGCTCTGACCACGTGGGAACGAGGCGGGGTCTCAGGGGAGCTCCCAGGATGGCCGAGGAAGCAGGACTTCTGTCTGGGCCGCACTACGGCCGGGGTGGAATAGCAAGGAGGCAGCGGGACGCAGGAGTCCTGAGGCCCCTGGGCCTGCATCTGAGGCCCACTTTCCTCTCTGGGCCGGGGAGGACTGCACTGCCCGCCCTCCGTCGGGCTGCCGGGAGGTCCAGGCCGAGGGGCCAGCCTGGATCTCGCCCCGGCGCTCTCCCCCCACGTGGGGCTGCCAGGCCACCCAGGACCCTGCCTCGACCCCTGCCCACCTCCACCTCCACCTCCGAGCCCCTTGCCTGTGCCCCGCTCCTCCCCAGGTACCAGCAGGAAGGGAGCGTGGGGAGAGGCCTGCCCAGGACCCTGTCTGCCCCCTGGGGGCTGCGGCCTCTCCTCCCAGCCAGGGGGCTCATGCGTTTCTGCGGGGGCTTCCTCAGGTCAGAAAAGCCGAGCTCCACTGCCAGGCCTGCCTCCATCTCACTGGTTTTGTCCTGTGGGTCAGGGTGGGTTTTCCAGATGGCTCGGAGCTGGTGGCCAGCCAGCGGACTGTCTTGGTTGGCAGGGTGCCACAGGCTGCACAGGTGGGGAAGCTGGGGTTCTCGGAGGAACCGACCAGCCACCGGTCCCGGGCCGCCTGCGGACCTCCCCTGGGCGGGCGGTCTGGGAGAGGCTGGGCGGGGACTGTGCCCCCGGTGGGGATGCCAGCGGATAAGCAGACACCAGGTGTGGAGCCAGCCTTGCCTGGGACACTAGAGAGAGGGGCTGCTGGCCAGGGCTCAGGTCAAATCAACTGTCAACACGTCTTCCCCCAGGCTCGGAGGTGCTACTGCCCGCCCCGGGCCCACACCCTTCCCGTTTCCCACTCGGGGCTCTCCGTGACTGGCCCCAAGGTGCTCCAAAAGACCAGAACAAGGAAGAGTCCCCAAGATTCAGAGGTCAAGGGTGTCACAGCACTGTGCGTGCGGGGCCAGCAGGGGCTGGAAGGGGCTCTGCAGGGGAAGGATGGAAGGCACGCCAAGGTGGGTACCCCCCTGTGCATCACCCCCAGCAGCCCAGCCTTGGAGACACAGCCGGCAGACCCCGCACCCACGTCTCGGCCACTGCACCCTCGTAACAGACGTGTGGACCCTCTCAGCGTGCCCAGCACCTTCGCAGACACCGCCCACCTGGCACTCCTTCCCCGATGAAGGAGCAGAAGTGCTCCCTGAGGTTGCCACTTGGGGCTCCTGATGCCAAATAAACCAAGACCTTCCTCCGCAGCCCCCAGGCCTCACCCTTCTGGGGGGACACGGGGGCTCCTCACCACCGCTGGCCACTCACGGCCTCTCAGTCCCCATGGCTGCCCCGCGCGGACGCTGCGCCTCGGCCGGGCCTGCAGGCCACAGCACAGCTGCCATCTCTACCTGTGAACTTGTCCAGCTTTTTTCCCTGCAAGAAGGTTCCCTCTCAGCTGCCGCGCTCCATGCCCACCAGCAGGGCCGGCCTGGTTTGTGTTCAGAAGGGACTCTCAACAATTTTCAGAGCCTTACAAGTCACCACATACGGCTGCTACGGCGTGAGAAAGAAGCAAAACGACGGGGCTTTCTAGAAAGGAGGCCACCGCGCACGCGGCAGGACCGAGTCCTTGCCGGGGTCGATTCTGATCAGAAAGCACTGATCTTCACGCAGGGTCACGGCGAGGCCTCCATTCACTCACCCGTGTGTCCATTCACTCCACAAGCCTGCTCTTTGCCAGGCATCGGGCCGGGGTGTCCAGCCCTGGAGGACCCTCACTCGGCCGGATGCAGGCACCTGGGCTCAGGGCTGGCTGACGCCGCGCCCGGCTGGACGAGGGTCAGAGACAGGGGCATGCAGAGAAGCACTGTCTCAGCTGCGCGAGCTGGGAGGCACCAGTCTGACCCACTTGCTTCGGAATAAATGCCTTCTCTTCTCTAACCGGCCTCCTTTCTGACCCGCTGCCCTGCTCCCTCCTTGACCACAGAGCCCCGGCCATTATTTCAGGCAAGGTGTCCGGGGCCCTCAAGGTTTCCACTGTCTTTCCTACGGAGCGAAGAGAGGTGAAGTGGGCTCCCTACGTCGCCACGGGCAGGTGTTTGTCAGACGACAGCTTTTTCAGGAAAGAGCTCTCGTGGAGACACAGGTTTTGGAGGAACCACGCGCTGGTGAAACCGTCTGTTTCGCTAGCACATCTCCACTTCAGAACCACGTCTCCCGGTTGCTTTGGCAGGGGGAGACGGTTTTGGTGAGGCTGTTAAGAGGGTCAGCCGTTTTAATAATATTTTCACCTGTGACTTGGAGTGAGGAGGTTGCGCCTGGCCCGAAGGTTCAAGGAGCATTTGGACAGAGGCTCTGTTAAGACGATGCCAACGTGAATTTTCCCCCTTCTAGGATGCATGGGCCTCCCTGGCTCCCAAAGACCCTGAGCACAGCTCTGCCCCCAGCCCCATACTTCCGGAAGTCAGTCCTGCCCCTCCGTCCAAGTCCTGGCCCGGAGGAACGTGCACTGGGTGGCACCTACAGAGAGAACGGCTGCCCCTCCCACCTCTGGCGATGGAAGGGCTGTGGTGGGAGGGTAGCTAGTGATGCTGGCAGCCGCGCTGGGGTCGAGTGGAGAGAGGCAGTGTTGATGGGGGAGGTGACAGGGCTGATGGGGGAGCTGGCAGTGCAGGCAGTGGTGCTGATGGGCGGTGGAGGGGGGAGGTGGAGGTGGTGCTGGAAGTGACAGAGGGCGGGGCGATGGTGTTGGAGGTACAGGGTGCCGGCACTTTTCTAGCTGGGATTCAGAGGACAGCGCACGGTGCCCCCCAGTAAATGCTCGATGCAGCAATGAGGCGTGACATTGCATTTCCTCAGTGGCCCCGGGTCCCCCCGGGGGGGTTCTGCTGTCCTTAAGCCTGAACTGTCCCAGCTCTCCTGAGCTCCCTCTGGGAGTCCTGTTTGAAGGTCTGGGCCTGAGTGGCCAGCCTCCAGGCTCAGGAGGAGAGGAAGAGGGAAAGGGCGGCTCAGAGACGACCAGCTTGCTGAGTCTCGCACAGCACCTCTGAAAGTCTGGGCGCGTCCCAGCCTCCAGCAAGTGGGCCTCAGGTGTCAACTGGGGGCGGGGCCCATGTGGCCCTGGGAGGAGCTGAGACCTCGGCAGGCCAAGTGAGGAACTGAAGGGGCCAGGAGCCCCACTCGGGAAACTGAGGACCCAGGAAGCAGCCGCCTGCTGTTACACTGCTGTCTGTGAAGGAACCGGGACGGGGCGGGACGGGGCAGGCCTCCCCTCACCCCGCTGCGCTGGGCCCAGCAGGGGCACACGGCTCAGTGCCCGCAGCCCAAGCCCCAGGCGGTCCGACAGGAGCAGGGGCCAGGGCCGGGCGCGCCCCGCTCCACTCGCCAAGGTGGCGGGGCCGCAGCTCGGGCCCCCAACCCCGCCCGCCGCTCCCGCGGGCCGCTGTCCGGCCTTGGCCGCCGGAGGGAGGAAGCACTGTCCTCATTCCACCTCTGGCCGCCACGGTGCCAAGTTGCTGGCGGCGGCGGCGGGACTCGGGGCGGCGGGCAGCGGCTGGGGCGCAGCACCCCCCTGGCGCCCCCCGCGGGCTCGGGTTACTCACGTAGAGGCCGGAGTGCTCGGCGCCGAAGAACGGAAAGGGCACGGAGAGCGGCCGCAGCCCGGAGCCGCCGTCGTCCTGCTTGGGGGTGACGGCGTCGCCGCGCTCCGCGCCGAATGGGTAGAAGTCGGCTAGGGCCACAGCGCCGCGCACGCCGCGCGCCCCGAGCCCCAGGGCCGCGGCCAAGAGCAGCGCCCAGGTGGCGCCGCGCGGCATCGCCGGGGGTCGGCGGGCGGGGACGGAGCGAGGGACACAGCGGGACGGAACGGGGACAGAGAAGGACGGAGCGGGGGACACAGCGAAGACAGCGGGGACGGACAGGCGACGAGGAGGGGCCGCAGGGGGGCTTGCGGTCACCGCGGGGCAGGAGCGAGGCCGCGGTCGGGAGTGGCCCGCAGGGCCGGCCGGCCGGGCGTGCGGGGAGCGCGGCCGCGCCGTTGGTGGACTTCGGAGTCCCGCTGCCGCTCGGCCGGGCCGTGCTCCGGTCGCCTCTCGCGGAGGAAGGCGCCGGGCGGGACCGCGTTCGGAGCCGGACCCGCCCCTACGGCCGCGATTTAAATATCCAACCGGGCGGTCACTCGGGCCTGGGCGGGGCCGGGCCGGGCCATGCAAATTAGGCGGCTCTTAAAGCGCCAAGCGGGGCGGGCGTCTCAGCCCACGGCCCCGATCCCCCCGGAGGTGGCCTGGCCACGAGGAGAGGGCTCTGAGGGCGTGCCCTGCGGCCGGGGCCATCCTCCTCCTCCTCCGTGGGTCCCCAGCCGCCCGTGTGGGGCCGGCCCAGAGGAGGTGCCTTGTCCGCAAGGCAGCTCCAGGACAGACCCTCAGGCCTGCGTGAGTTGTTGGGCCTGGGGGCAGGCCTCCTGGGTGTCCTTTCAGGCCCCTGTCCCCCAGGGGACCAGGTCACCCTCCTGCCAGCGTGTCGTCAGCCGGGGGCCACCCTTCTGGAAGTGGCCAGAGGCCAGCCTCACGCTGCCCACCCAGCCCTGAGGCTTGCCATCTGGTCGTATGTGAGGAGGACTCTGGCCCGGGCTGCTTCAGGGCATTAAGCAGTTTCTGCCCTGCATGGCCACATCAGGGGAAATGCGGGGGGAGATGATTTGGGGGCCTAAGGAAACCTCACAGCAAGAGAAGTCTGGGGCCAACTCCCGGTAAATCAGCCTTCCATTGGGGAGGCTGGTCCACGCCGGCCTGGGGGCAAGTGGACAGATGCCCCGTGGGTGGGAGCAGGCCCTCGAGTGCCCACAACTCAGATTCTGCGTCTCCAGCCTGTGGCCATCGCAGCTCTTCTCGTGCCACAGGAACTTGCTCTGAGTCAGACTCTGTTTGTCCTCCACAGGGGGCCGGCATCTGGCCACCTCTGGTCCCTAGGCCCAGAGCAGGGCCCGACCCCCGGGGGCTCTCCACCCTCTCTGCTCTCGGGTGCTGGTGGGGGCTGATTCGTGAGGACAAGCCAAGCCTGGCACCCCGCTGGCTCAGATGCTGAGTGGGGAGGTGGGGGGAAGACCTGAGCCAGGCTGCAGCACAGTGGTCAAATCATGGCCAAGGTCGGAGGAGGGGTGTGGCAGCCTCACCCTCCTTGGACAGGGAGGGTCCGTGAACCTCACTCGCAAAATCCCCGTGGGGTCAGGACACGGCCTCCGACAGTGCAGCCCGGAGGGCAGAGCTGCCAGCAGGCCGGTCACCTTGGTGGGAGCCCAGGAGGACGTGCTTTTCCATCTGTGGGTTTTCTGTGGGAAACTGGCAGCCCTCTGCCGTCTGTGCTGTGGGTTTGGGGCCCAGGGGAAGGCCCTCTCCTGTTTGTTTCCTCAGGGGGGAGGGCAGGTGGCCCCTCCCTGACAGGGAGAAGGGGCAGAACTTCCCAGCTTGCACCAAACCACGGCGGGGGGGGGGGGGCAGGGGGGAAGGTGGGAACAGTGGGTTGTCCAGGCTGACCTCTGACCCCCCCCTAGACTGGCCCACCTCCTGCAGGGGGTGGGAGGGGGCACACGCCCCGTCCTCCCCCCAGTTGCACTTTCCTCCTCTGAGTAGGCCGCCTAGGCGGAGGAGGTCCCTCCGGGGCACTGCTGACCTTCTCCTGAGCACATGCCTCAGGGGACCCTAGTAAAGGCTCTCTTCTGGGTCCTCCTGGGGGCCTGTAGGGGCAGGGCTGCCCCAGGGGCCATGCCCGGGGCACACAGTGGTGCTCGGCAGGCAGACCTTGGGTCGCGACCCCCAGCGAGGCTGTGCATTTCCAGGCACAGGCCTGCTGACCCTCCGCGGCCCTCACCCTGGGCCATTTGCAGTCCCATTTGGGAGACTGGGGGTTAACAGGAGGCACCGCCATGCTGGGTATTACATT
The DNA here is from genome assembly GCF_003676395.1 of Aethalodelphis obliquidens. Classification (NCBI taxonomy): domain Eukaryota; kingdom Metazoa; phylum Chordata; class Mammalia; order Artiodactyla; family Delphinidae; genus Aethalodelphis; species Aethalodelphis obliquidens. The sequence continues at coordinate 661,106 of NW_020837946.1, forward strand.
CAAACACACACACACACACACACACACACACACACACACACAGCTCCACAGGCGAAAAAGAGAAAAAAAAATTTTTTTCCAGGTGCTAAAAATATTATCAGGAAATACTTTTCAGCAATGTGCTGTTTCAGGTTCCCCTCCAGACTCAAGGGTGCCTTTGTCTTGGCCACAGAAAGTCCACATTTATCAAAACCAAAATCGTTTTATCAAGCAGGCTCGTGTTCCGCGGCCAGGAAACCCGAGACTCCCCAACAGGCCTGTGACATTTTAATTTAGGGCCTGAGTGTGTATGCAGTTTAGATGGGGAGCCCCGGAGCCGACCTCGGGAAGCCCCAGGACCCCGTGCCGGCCAAGGTGGGGAGCGTCTCCCCCACCGAACCTGGCCTGGCCGGCTGGTCCCTGCAGGGCTGGGACGGGGGCTCCAGCAGGGCTGCTGGTGGTGGAGGCTGCCTGGCTGCACCCCCCTCCCACTCTCTCCTTCCCACCCGCCCTGAGCACCTGGGGCTTCCACGTAGGTGAGACCTCAGGGAGACCCCTACCTGGTCCGGGAATGAGGTCAGGAGGTCACAGGGCCTGGAGGGGCAGGCGGGATCTGGCTCTTGCGGAGGCCCACCCGGCGTGGTCACTACACTGTGAGGATGGATGGGGCCTTGGTGCAGCTGCGGCAGAGATGGGGGGCCCTGGTTCAGGGTACACAGCTGTGCACACGTGCGTGCGGGCGGCCATAAGGCTCTCACACGGAAGCCACACGCTTGCCATTGGAAATGTTTAAGAAAACAGCAGTTTATCTCCATCAGAAAAATCCTTTCTCCTAAGTATACAACTTTATGTTGAACAAGTAAAAACAGCGTCTCCTACACTGATTAAACTTTCATTGAAATATAAGAAATCTTACGTCTCCCGGGAGCAGCCTGGGCAAGGAGGGTCCAGAAATCACCAGCAAGGACATTGATCAAATAGCGCGTGGCCCTCATTTCAATGCTGAGAAATCTTTCCGACCCCTTTTGCATCTGGGGTGTGTTCCTCTCTCATCTGTGCACGTTTACTAGGCACCTCCTCTGTGCTGGGAGATTCAGTCCCAAAGGCGTGACGCTGAGACGCCAGCGGCCACCAAAGGGAGGCAAGTGTTGACACTTTCCAAGTGTCAATCTCCAGATGCCGGGTCCTTCCTCCCCACCCGCCAACCCTCAGGCCCTTCCTCCACAAGGGAGCTGCCCACTGGGTCGTGGGGTCGCCGGGTCGAGGAGGAAGGGAAGGGACTTGCCTACTAAATGCCAGGCCTTGAACATCAGAGCTGTGTGTGTCTCACGGCCCTACCCTTCCTGTCTGTACCAGGCTCTCCAATGGTGGGGGCAGCCGCTGGGTTGCTATGCGTTCCAATGGGCCGCTGCAAGCTGGTGAATACCTGGGTGCGAACACCACCACTAACGCCTCCTTCACCCAGAGCAGCGTTGTTAATGGGTCACCATGCTCTTCCCCTCTGAGTCTGGGCTGAACTTCAGAATCCTTCTCAACACAGCCACCAATAATCAGGCAGAGCTGACAGGCAGAATGAAACCTATTTTTTGTGCAGTTCGCAACATATGGCAACTCCGTTACTAGGTTCAGTCAGAAAGGAAGGCCTGACAGGACAGCCTGTTTTAAGTGCGGGATCGTGATTGGAATGGGTGGGCTCCAGGAGCTTTGGCCCTTCTCACCCCCATGAGTCCTGGAGGGAGGAGGTGCTTTGGGGTGGCGGCTAGCACCTGCGGACGCAGGAATTTCCTGGGCTGGCTGGTGCCCCGCAGATGTTGTAAACACGTCACTTACAAAACAAAAGAGGCCATTTGGAGAGGAAACAAATCACTCTGACCAGTGTTCATGGGGGGAAAAGAGAGAAAATGCGAACAGGTGAACCAGGCATCGGCCTAAGATGGCTGCCCCGGTCTCCGTGGCAACCAGGGCTGGATTCCCGCAGGAATTTTCCCAGAGTTATAGGCTGGGAAAGTGGGTGGTTCTCTAACAACTTTAACGTTTACATCCTGATGCCTCTCACGGGCAGTGAGTCACGGGGCGGGGAGCACGGGGGGGTGGGGGTGGGGGTGGGGACTGGACTCTGAGTCACTTGCAGCCACCTGCCACCGTGACGGCCCTGCAGTTCCTGGATACGGAGGTCTTGCCGCCTCTGTGCGCAGGGATGTGGTAGCTGGGCCCTGCGGGACATTATGTTTTTGGCTTCAGTTGGTGGAAATGTTTTCCACGTGTTTCCCCATGTTTACAGAGCTGAGGGCACGGAATGCAGCCCGTGGCTGCGGAAGCTGGCCTGCTGGGGCCTGGCCGCCGGGGTCTGGCCGGGTCAGCACATCCACAGCGGTGCCAGGGCCGATGCCGGCCGCGGGAGGCTCCGTGCTGCCGGGGAGGGGCGCGTCGGAGAGCAGCGGCTCCGGAGCTCGGGCCACGCCAGCCGGAGGCGGGGGTCCCAAGGGCTGGGGGAGCTCTGTGGTCAGGGGATCAGAGGGTGCCCACTGACTCCCGGCACGGGTGGTGGCTTCCCTGGCCCGGTGCCCCTCGAGCTCGGCCCCCCGGCTGAGCAGCACGAGGCGTTGCTTCCCCAGCAGCGGTTCTGCTGCCGGGCCGGTCAGGGCAGTGGCAGCCGGGCCACCCAGGGGTCGGGAGCCGGACTCACTCCTTGGCCTGGAAGGCCTGGCCGAGGCGGGCTCGTCGCCGCTGCTGCACTTCCTGGTCCCGCGGCTCCTTCAGGCTGGCCACCTGGGGACAGGGCAGGAGCTCGGGCGGGCGGGCGGGCCCCGTGCCTGAGCTCCGTGACCGGAAGGGCTGGGAGGCCGCGGTCCACGGCTCCCAAGGGGGCGGTGTGCGTGGAGAGAAACCCCGGCAGACAGACAGATTCACCAGAGGCCAGATGGGGCGTGCAGGGTCCCACCTCTGATCAGGGTCACCCCCCCGGGGGCTCTTAGTGGCCCGGGTGACCACCACTCACAGTGGGTGGACCTCCTTCCACTCAGCCATGAACACGCTCAGAGTAACGAGGAAACAATGCTCCTGGGCTTACAAATCGAGCAAACGTGGCTTGGAGGGTCAGGGACCCCACCTCAGGGAGGCAGCGGGCTGCCGCTCTACGTCTCTGCGTCTCAGTTCCCTCCTCTGTTCCCCCATCGAGCAGCTCCCCCGAGGCAGAGAGCTCGGAGCCCGCGCGGCAGCCCCGGCTGGCATGTCTGTGTATGTGTGCGTGCCCGTGTGTGTCTGTGCACATGCGTGCGTGTGTGGGGGGTGTGGTCAGCACAGGCACACACTCAAGGCTCTGTCCTGCTTTGTTACTGCCCCGCCCCCCCGTTCGCTGCTGCCCCCGTCCCTGACTCCGCAGGACGGTGCAGCGGCCACCGCCACTAGGACTGCCACGCGCCAGGCACCATCTGGACGTTTCATACGCAGCAACCACCGGCTGAGGGACTGTCCCCGCCCCTCTTTATGGGGGGCGATGGCGGCACGGAGAGGGTGGTGACCCGCCCCAGAATCCCCCTCCGCCCCTCAGTGAGGTGTGGGAGTGACGGAGGGTAGTGTGGGGTCCCGTGGGGATGGCCTGGAGCCCACCGGGCAGTAGCGCTGCCGGAGGACCTCGGGCTGGGGCCAGGCGGGCGCAGGGACCCTCCCCTCCCTCTGCACCCCCGCCGGGCGCTGGGTCCCCGCCCACCTGCTTCTCCAGCACCTTCACCCGCCGCTGGTGGGTCCTCTCTCGGGACGCCAGGGCCTGTGCAGCCTGTACATGGGCTCCGTGCAGCCGCTCGGCCTCCACCATCAGGTCTCGCTGGTGCTGGGTGGCCAGCTCCTGGAGCCGCTGGGCATAGGGGAGACCCCAGGCACCTCGCTGTGGCCTGCCCACCCAGGGCTGCGCAGAGTCCCGGGACAGGCGCATCCAGCCCTCCCCTGGGGACCCCCAGTTGGCCCGGCTGCCCTTTGCTGGAGCCCGGGGCCTGGCCAGGACCGGAAGGTGAGCGGAGGGTTTCGTAAACACATTCGGCCCCCGGGCCTTGTCTGCTCCGGAGCCCCACCCACAGGCCGGCAAGGTGAGCCTTACATCTGTTTTAATGGCATCCTAGTTTCCACTTGGCTGGACCTGGGGTCCCAGAGGCATCGCAGGCTGATTCTCGCCCCCACCTCCCTTGCCGATTCCTTGTCTGGCGATAGAGGGTCTGTCCAGTGGTGAAAGGGGAGATACCCCAGAACACACAGGAGCAGCCCCTGGACCTGCCTGTAGGCCTGCCTGGCCCTGTGTTTCCCACACTCCTCCCCCTTCTGGTCCATGCACTGGCTCACGGTCCCCTGATGGTCCCCCCACTCCCACGGGGCCCATGGAGCCCTGAGACCTGAGGTGTCGCCCTGGTGGACCCCTTTGTTGTCTGCGGCTGTGTCTCCGCACCTGTTCTGTGTAGGAGTGGTCCAGCCCGCCCTTCCCATCTGGGCGTGTGCATATGTGTGTCCAAGCACGAGACAGAAGCACTGGGACCCACACCCACCCGGACACCCCCAGCCCCAGGCCCCGGCCCACTCCCAAGACTGGGGTGCATGGAGCCCAGCTGGTTTTGCCTCAGGGCCCTGTCCGCTTCCTGGTGCAGGCAGGTATGGTCCAGCGGCTCCTTCTCGGCCCCCGCCCTCACGTTGTCCCTTTCCCTCCTCAGCTCTGTCTACAAGAGCAGAACCTGCCGCAGTCTCTGGCGGGGGTGTGAGCTCAGGCCAGCCTTTTCCCTGGAGAGCACGTGGGGTGCCCCCGGGAGGGGCTCTGGATCCCATGAGAGCTGGCTGGGTTGGGGGAGGGAGCTCCCTGGCCAGGATGCCCAGTGGCCTGGGCCGTCCAGCATGTGGGGCTGCTATGAGAGTGAGGGGGGACCACCAGTCACGTTGCTGTCCTGCTTTGGACCAGCTGCATCTCCTGGTACCTCCAGGCCCTTGCAGTGCCGCTCCCAGCCTCAGGGAGCCTCTGTGCGCTGCATCCTGGCACCCCTGCACCTCAGCGCCTGCAGCCGGCTCATAGGCCCCAACCTCTCCCTGACCAGGTCCCAGCCAGCCTGTGTCCTCTGTGTCCCTGTCCCCACAGCCCGTCTTCCTTGGAACGGCCCGCTGCTTGAGTACAGCCCCCCTCCTGGCCCCCATCCTCACCACGCAGGCACAGGACAGGGGGGAAGAACTGGGGATGAATGTTGGGTGACCAATGAAACAAACACTTTTGGTGGGAAGGTTTGGGGGCTCCTTTTTGCCCCCTTGTGGATGGTCCCTTTGGAGGAAGGAACTGACACGCAGGGCAGGCCTGGCCCATCAGCCACTGGGGCAGGATGGGAATCTGGGCCCCAGACCAGACCTGTCCACTTCCCCGGCTCTGGGCCGGGTGGGACAGTGGTCAGCCCCAGCTGCTGGAGGCCCAGGCCTGTCCTCTCGCCCTCAGGCTGGACAGGGCCTGGTCTCTCGGGGGGCCCTGGGACATGGCAGATCGGTCTCGAGTGCAACGTGACGGGGGCAGTGTCCAGCGTGTTACAGAAGGAGGGGACCCTTTCTTCTTCAGGACTGAGAAAAACAAAGGGTGCCCCTCCACTGAGAAAGGAAGTCCTGTTTCTTTAAAAATCCAGTTACACTCCTGGACCTGCACGTTAAAAAGAGAAGAGAAAAGTGAAATCCAAAGTAAATAAACGGCTGCATCCGGGTTTCCCCTCCTGAGACACCAATAAAGGGTTTATGGGTTTTCGGGCCCCTCACAGCTGACCTCCTGGAACTCATTAGCTGTTCCTCCCCTCCCCCATCTGGGCTCCAGGGACCCGCGGTTGGCTCTGCTGCCCGGGGCAGTGCCATCTCGGCCTCCCAGCCCCCAGGCCCCCTACCCCGAGCGGCCACGGGAGCCCTTGGCTTCCCCAGCTTGGCACTGGGCCTGCCCTTCAGGAGAAGCTGCAGGGTCCTGGTGACCATGCCCGGCTGGACAACCCTTCTCTGTGAGAAGGCAGGTGGCCTTGTGTGGACAAGCTGGCCGCTGGCTCTCAGTGACCTGATCTGCTGGCCTCTGTGCCTCCGTCCTGACCCCAGTTCTGTCCCCAGGGTCCCTGCCTTCCATGGCCACCCCACTGACCCGGCCACTTCCCTCTGGAAAACCGTCCTGTCCCCGAGCCCACCTGAGCTGGACAGTGTGCACATGGTGGCCAGGGCCTGCCCGGGACACGTGTCCCCATGTGCTTGGGGACACATGACCCGGGTGGCGGCTCTCCTGGAGGCTCCAGGCCTGGCAGCTCCTCGCCGGGCGGGGCCTTGCTGTCCTCCCTCGGGGTGCGTTGGTCAGTCCTCTCTGGAGCCTGCCCTCCGCGCTGGGGTGCCGCCGTCACCCCCTGTGGGGACCCCACTGTTCCTAGTTCTGCACCTTGCTCCTGACACAGTGAAACACTCTCCTTCCTGCCCCTGCCGTGGCCGGTGGCCTCTGCCTCTTCTCCGACCCTGAGCCTGTCTTTTTCACTCCTCGCTGGTGTCCACACGCCCCACCCCCCGACATCTTTGCCCTCCAAGTCTGAGAGCCCTGGGCACTGTCACCTCACCACTCGTCCCAGCGGCCACGACTGTGTGCTGGCGAGGCCAAGCCTGGCCCCTGTGGTGCCCGGGCCCTCCTGCCCTGGGCTGCACGGCCCAGACAAACCCCGCCCCCGCACAGAGCCATTCTGCGCAGGACCTGGCAGGCAGGTGGCACAGTGACAAGCTCAGGGATCCACTGGGCCTGAGGTGGTCCCTGCAAAGTCCATGGGCTGAGCCATGAAACACGGACCCTCCACCGCCCTCTGAGAAGCCCTGGCCGGACACTGCTGCCTGGACCTACCGTGAGGGACGAACCTTCCCTTCTCGGCCCAGTTCCCTTTACACAGCTGAGCCCAGGCTGGCAGGGTCCACCCACACCTCCACCCAGGGCCAGTGTTGCGGTGCAAGGGACAGCAGCTGTACCCGGTCATCCGTGCCACGTCGGGAGGGCCGTGTCCCTGTGCCTGCACATGAGCCCAGCTCCCGGCTCCAGGGGACAGGCAGCGAGACCTCTGCCCAGGTGTGCTCACACAGCCTCCGGCCACCACCTGCCAGGCCGCCCGGGCAGCAGGACCCAACCATGCCCTCACCCCAGAGAGGCCTTGGGAAGGCTGCCCTGCTCTGGGGTCCAGGACTGAGCCCCCAGCTCTCCCCACTGCCAGGACTCCTGCTTCCCCCCCCCCACTCAGGTGGGGACACGGAGCCTGAAGGGACGGGTGCCTCGGGTGCCTGGTCACCAGCCCAGCGCAGGCTTTCCACCTACTGCCCGGTGGTCTGTCTTCCCTCTGGACTCCCTGTCCTGCCCACCCCTGGGGGTGTTGAGAGGGCATCAGAATCCCAGGCCCAAAGCCCAGCCTCGCACTCCGCCGGGGTCAGCTGGATGGGTCGTGCCTGTTCCTATGGGGCAGAGGCAGGACATCGAGGTCAAGGGAGCTGCCTCTCAGGCCACGTGACCTGGGAGGTCCCTGCACACAGCAGGCCTGCCGGGTGGGTCCACAGAGCCATAGCTGGGGTTGGGGCCTGGGTGACATTCTGCCTGGTTCCAAGAACGTCATTTCCTTTCACTAGCCTCAGTTTCCCCATCAGTTAACCTGGGCCCCAGGAAGATGCTCTGGTGACCCCAACCCCTGATTTCAACCCAAATACCTCCACTTTGGCCCGTTTCATACGTGAAGATGGTCCATTCACGCCTGGGGACAGTTCAGCTGTCAGAATCACTGGCCAGCAGGCCCCTGGGCCTCCCTGCCTTTCACATCCTTTCTGCCCGTCTGTGGGCCGGCCCGTGCCCTGTCCTGTCCTGCATTCATTCAGCCTCTTTGGTTGGTTCCCTGTCTTGCACCCCAGCCCATGTTGGGTCTGCAAGGGTGACGAGGCGGCTTCCGGCGCTCTTCCTGGTCTCTGTTGTGCGGGCCTACACCTACCCTCCCATTGCCCCCATCTGCAGGGCACCCCCTGAGCCTGGGCTATCTCCACCGTGGACAGGGGAATCTGGGCTCCAGAGGCGGGCAGTGTGCCAATGCCACACAGCTCCAGGCAGGACTGGCGCTCAAACACTGGGAACAACGCCGCGTGTGTGTGTGTGTTTGTGCGCGGGTGTGTGCGTGTGTGTGTGCGCGCGTGTGTGTGTTTGCCATGACCTGTGGTCCTCCCCCGAGGACAGCAGAGGTAGAGTTGGGGTAACATCACCGGAGGGCTGTGGAGGTCCACAGGGTGACCTGCCAACGCCAGGCTGACCCTGAGCTTGGAGGCGGGTGGACAGGCCCAGGGCGGGCATACTCCCCACTGGCAGGTTGGGACACAGAAGCCGGTGCCTCCCCGGCCCCCCAGCCCCTGCCTGGACGCCCGCGAGGCCCTCCCCATACCCCGCCTCCCCACCCCCAACTCTCCAGGGACCACCCTTCCACCCCACCCCCCTCTTCCGGGGACCATCCACCGGATCCGGGTACCTGGGCCGGTGCACCGCGAGCTCCCCCTGCAGGCGGGCCGCCCGGGGCGCAGCGCGGCCGCTCCTCCCGCAGGACACGCCTCTCCGCGCGCTGCGCCCGCTGCCGCCGCCGCCGCCGCCAGAGCACGTGGGCCGGGCAGGGGCCGGGCAGAGGCCGCGCGTAGGCAGGTCACTCTGGCCTGAGGCTGAGCCCCCGGCTCAGCTGATTATTTTTCCCGGAGCTGTGTGTCCACAGTCCACCTTCTGTCGTAGGGGCGCCCGCAGTGGAGCAGGAAACCAGGGAGAGGCCTTGGGGCTCTGACTCCCTGCGTGCCCCTCCCGCCTCGGTTTCCCCTCTGTCAGCTGGGGATTGGACGCGTCTGGGTGACTCCAGGCCTGACACCTGCCTCCAGCGTCTCCCTGGACTTCCCTTCACACGGAGGGAGCGATTCCTAAAGGGAAGGCAGGGCCCTGCCCCCCGGGGCCCCTCACCTGCTGCAGGGCCTCCCGCGCCTGCGCTCCAGGGGGGCGACCTTCTCCTCTAGCAGCGCCCGCTCTGGGCCAGGCCCTGCCTGTGCCTTCTGCCCTCGTCCAGGGCCTGGTGCCGCGTGTCCAGTGCTTCTGGGGGAGGGAGGCACAGGCCGTCTGGAAGCACGGCCCGGGGTGTGCTGCAGGTGAGGCTGTGGCACCTGGCGTCTGCCCAGATCACGTGCAGTGGCTGGGAAGCAAAGACGCAAGAACAGGTTGAGTGCCGTGTGCACGGATCGGGCAGTTTCCGATGTAACCACGGGCGGGGTGGGAGGGGTCCTAGAAGCAGGCCTTGTTGGCCCGGCGGCGTGGGCAAAGGCGGGTTCTCTGCTGTGGTCAGAGTGGCTCAGAAGACACATCCGTTTTCCCTGCCCTGCTTCCAGCCCTTGGAAGAAAGACCGCGACAGTCCCCCCAAGTCCTCCGAAGCTCCCGGGGCGGGTGGGGCTCAGCCCCCACGCCCTCCACCTGCAGCCTTCTTCCCCTGTGCCCACCTCGTACCCCCGTGACTCAGGCCTCCCCACCCCTGCTGCCCGAGCCCGGAGTGCTGCTGGCCGCCCCCCTCCCCCGCTGCGCTGCCCCCTCCCTGTCACCCCTCCTCTCTGAGCCTTCACGAGGACGGCGCCTGTGGTGTCCCCGGGCTGGAGCTGGTGCGCAGTGGGGCCTGGCGATTCTCGGGAGCACACGGATGCCGTCCTGCCCGCGGGTGTCTGGTGGGCAGGAGGTGGTGGTGATCTTTGGTACAGAGCACCCTGGAAAATCAGGAGCCGCGTCCGGCCCATTGCGGGGTCTGAGCGGGGGGCGGAGGAAGGCAAGTTGGGGGCCCCGGGATTGTCCACAGGAGCCTGTGGCGCCTTGGGCTCAAGGAGCCAAGCAGTGGAAGAACGCGCCACGGAATGGAGAGGTAGCCCGAGGGCCGCGTGGCGGGTGAGCGGCAGGCAGTGCCACGAGGGCTCCCAAGCTTGGACTGCGTGCGGGGTGTCCGGAGCCCACTTGCTGGGATGGGAAGGTGGGTGTGGGAGCACGTTGAGGGGTCTCCCGGGGGTCACTGCGCCGGGGGCAGTGTCACAGGACCACGTGACTATGGAGGCCCTGGCACGGAAGGCCAGGGAGTGGGGGGAGGAGGGGTCCAGGCCAAGTGGACTTCAGAGCAGAGAAAAGAGGAGGCTGGGCCCAGGGAGGACCAGAGAGCTGGCGGAGATCGGAGGGAGAGGTCGGGCTCCTGTGCAGAAAGCTCCAGGGGCTCGGGTAGACATGGACCCAAAAGGCACCCTTTGGAAGGGACCAAAGTTGCTGGTGATCTCTGTGTCTGTGTGGGTCCCGGGAGGTTGCGGTGCTGACGGTCTGGGGAGAGGGGGAGGGGCAGCCCTTCCAGAATCCTGGCTGGGGGAGGGGAGATGGGGCCAGCAGAGAGAGGAGGGGGTGTGGGTTGTGGCGGGCAAGAGGTGCTTGTTTAGGAAGAGGGAGACTGGGTCTAGAGCCAGAGTAGGAACGCCTGAAGGCACAGGGACCCAGCAGTTGTGTCCCGGGAGCCGTGTGTCTAAGGGGGCTTTGCATCCACCTCCCACTCCGTTTTCACTAAATACAAGAGGAGGACTGGCTCAGGGGAAGAGGGGGAGCCACTGGGCACCCCCGTCCCAGGCTGGGTGAAGGCGGGACAGGTGCCGTGACCCTGTAGGAACTTTTCTGGGTCTGTCAGTTTAGAAAGTTAAAGGAAAGGGAGGGCAATGCTTGTACCTCAAATTGAGGTTTCACCCTTCTTTACAATTTTGGAAATTACAGTTTTCTGTTTGTACACATTTTCCCGTAGAAAAGCAGACGTTTCCTTCAAATATGGCTTAAATATTTCACGGTATTTTAAAGAGGCTCCAGGCCACTCGTGATGCGCTATGCTCCTCTTGTAGTGACTCAGCGTTTGTGGAATTCAGATGAACCATAATAACTGAACGGGGCACCCTTTATGGACACCTCCCTTTGCCCCACGGAGTCAGTCTCCTTGCTGGCTTGCTTTGGTTCTGAGCCCTGAGCCTGAATGGGGGGCGGCTGGCCGTGCACGCGTCACAAGCCTGCGCTCAGCGCGGGGGTTCAGCTGCAGGAGCGCACGAGGCTCGACCGCCGGCTTCTGTGGTTCCACCCCGGGCCTGGGGAAGGAGGCAGGGCTCGGCGCGTGCCCTTGGGCCAGCCCCCAGCCTTGGTTTCCCCCTCTGCGGACGGGTGTGATGCGATCTCACAGCGTTTTCGTCGGGAGCAAGAGGAGGACGGGAGAAGGACTGTGAGGACCGCCCCCCTGTATGGGGGCTGCTGTCAAGTGGGGGTCTGTAGAGGCTAGAAATGCCTCAGGCACTAGCACAGCAGGCGGACGCAACGTTCCGCACCCTGCCTGTTGCACAAGAGCAGAGCCTGCCGCCAACCCCAGCGCATCCTTCGGAGTTCAGGTCCTCAGCCTTTTCATCCACTGGCGACAACGGATCGATTTGTTCATCGGCTGGCAAGTGTCCAGTGTGGGTGAGCGCTGGGCAGCGGTGCACGGCCACCTGGCCCTGCCCTCCGGGAGCCTCGCGAGCCCTCTGGCCGGTCACAGGACAGAACTAGCGCTGGGAAGTGCTCCAATATAAGGGGACCCAAGCGCCTTCCTTTACACGGTGGGCCTCAGTAGCCCAGACAGGAGGCTGGGATCTGGTGCCGGTTAGGGACAGCTGGAAACTTCTGGACTCTGTCCTGTCCTGCTTGCCTCTTCGTCCACCCTTGTGCCAACCCCTGCTGCTTTGACCACGCTACTGTTACAGTCAGTATTACGATACTATTTCAAAAATTTCTTAGAAAATCTCAAACATCTATTCTTCCCTGTAAACTCTGCAATCAGCTTATCCAGTTTCCCTCCAAACATACCACAAACAAATAGACAAAACCGAACCAAGAAAGCAAACAACCGACAGCCAAGAAGCAACCGACAAACCAGGAACATAAGCAAAGATCCACCCAGAAGCTGATCAAAACATCATAACGGCCCCAAAGGCAGCCCCTCTCCAGTAAGACGAGACACAGCCGCAAGAAGAGGCACAGCGTCTATTCTTCTAAACAACCTTTGAATTAAAGAAGAAATAAAAGCGGAAACTCCTAGAGGATTGGTAAGAAAGGAAAAGAATTCATGATAAAAACCTTTGGGGGGCTTCCCTGATGGGGCAGTGGTTAAGAATCCACCTGCCAATGCAGGGGACACGGGTTTGAGCCCTGGTCTGGGAAGATCTCACATGCCGCGGAGCAACTAAACCCGTGCACCGCAACTACTGAGCCTGCGCACTAGAGCCCGCGAGCCACAACTGCTGAAGCCCATGCGCCTAGAGCCCGTGCTCTGCAACAAGAGAAGCCACCACAGTGAGAAGCCCGTGCACCGCAACGAAGAGTAGCCCCCGCTCCTCGCAACTAGAGAAAAGCCCGCGCAGCAACGAAGACCCAACGCAGCCAAAAGTAAATAAAGCAACAACAACAACAACGTATGGGGGCACATACCAAACCACAACGAGGGAAAACACAATAACACTGAATGCTTTTACTATTGAAAGAGTAAAGCCCAGAATAAACACAGCACTATGCAACTGAAGAAATCAGAAATATTACAACAACAACAAAGAGTGTGTCCATAGGGATAAAAGCTGAAATGAATAAACCACATGAAAGGAGAAAAGAGGTAAAAGTTGATTCTTTGAAAAGACCAATAAAACAGATGAACTGTTGGCAAGTTAAAGAGAGACAAATAAAAATCTCCAACATCAGGGACAGAAACAGATCTAACGATAGATATAAATAAGATCTAACTACAGGTGTGAAAATGAAAAACGGCCACCAAACATAAGAGCGAGTTCCTGGCAGCGCCTTTGAACTTGAGATGGGTGACTTCCAAATGTCCAAAACTGACCCCAGAAGAGACAGAAAAACTCAGAGACCGCGAGGGAGAAGCTGCGAGAGGAAATGAGAATGTATTACGTAAGCTGACAGGAGGGGCGGGGCATTTGCAGGTGAGTTCAATGTAACCTTTCAGGAAGGCTTAACTCCGAGGCTATTTAGATGATCCCAGGTAGTAGAAAGAGATGGAAAGCTCACCAATTCCTTTTGTGAAGATAAAATACTCTTAACACACAAAACATCTGACAAGCACGGTGCCCTAAAGGAGCACAGACAGTCTTGAACAAGTATCAGGAATGCGCTCCAGCCACAGCGCGCCCAGAAGGCCGAGCGGCTCCCCACTTCGCCTCTAGAACCTGGACTGAAGCTGGATTTGGGCCCTGGGGGTGAGCTCTCTGGAGAGGAGGGGAGGGTGTGCGAGGGACTGTGAGGTGCTGGTGGACGCCGTGAGCCCCTCTGAGCCATCGAGGCTGTGACCTGGCGCCGGCCCGAGGACAGCCTCGGGCGGTCTCTCCCAGTGGGCGGGCGCCAGGCCCCCCTCCGCGCCTCGCCTCCCGCTGGCTCAGGCCCCGCCAGCTGCCTGCAGGCCCCCCGGGGGCTGTGTTCGCGCGTGTCCTAACCTTGGGGCTCGGTTCTGCATCGTTGATCTATTGAATTCCCAGGGTAGCCCTGGAAACAGGGAGGGGTTTGCTCTCTAACAAGAATCTCCCTGTTTGCACAGCGCCGCCTGCCATGTAATTAGAAAAATATGTTTTTAATTAACTTTCTCTTGACAAACACATTGGCTTATGTGAAACGAGGGAAAAATCCAGTCCACGAGAGTGAAAGATGTGGTCAAATGCAAGCCTTGCTCTAGCTCACGCTGGCCGCCTGGCAGCCTGGCCTGGACGTGGTGCAGGCAGTGGGCGGCAGGCGGTGCGGCCACGTATCCTGAGCCCACAGCGGGCTGGAAACGCTGTAGCCTGGGTTGGCTGTGAGTGGAGAGTGCCCGGGGCCTCCAGTGACTGAGGTGTGTCTGAACCCCCTCCCGGGCGCCCACTGCAATGACCAACAGGTTACAAACATTGGGAAAGACTTCCCTCAGCTGGAGACCAGGGACTTTGAGGGTTCCCGAAAGATGGAGCGCACATGGAGGCAAGTGGCCTAAAAATAGGATAATTGCGAATTGCCAGAATTCTTAGAAGAATTGGACAAACGACGGATGGATTCTAGCACACAGTTTGCTCAACACTCGATCAACCAGAAGGACAAACAGGGGTGGAGAATACGTGAACAACTTCCGGCAGAGCCGTCTGCGCCCCGTGTGGAGACCCCACGTGGGCACCTCAGAGGCCGGGGCTGGAGGGGGCAGTGGGGGTGTGGAGGGGAGGCCTCCAGGGACCAGGGTGACGGTGGGGGAGGCACCACCCCTCCCAGGTGCCAGGGAGGCACCCTGGCAGGCAAGTGCCTGGGGGAGGAGCCGGAGGACAACCCCGCAGCTCTGCCCTGAGGCCGGGGCCGCCACCCTCCCCATTCCTGGAACAGAAGAGTTCTGGGGGGGCCTCAGTGCCGTCTCTGCCGTTGCTCCCCACGTCTCCCCTTGGGCTCTTCCTCTCTGCCTTTCCTTGGGGTGTGAAACATCTGGCCAGAGACGCGTGAAGCCCCTGATGGGTTCCGCTGCAGCCCCAGCTGGGAAGGAGACCGGACCCCCTTCTCAAAAGGAGGAAAAGAATCACCACGTGAGTCGCTCGCGGTCAGCGGTGATTCAGGAGAGCCGTCGGTCCACGGAATGTGATCGGAGGGTCTCGAATCAAAAAGAGAACAGAGTTATTGCAGGAAAGGGGAATCGTGTCCGAAAACGGTAACTGATGTTCTCGAGACGGTGAGCCCAGCGGGGAGCCAGAGGGCGAACCATCTGCGGTGAAAACACCAGCGCCAGCCCGGGGCCGTGGGGCAGCAGGGAGAGAAGGCAGAGCGGCTAAGACCACGGAGACCCTAAGTCCTCCCAGACTTGGTGGGAGACGCGATGAGAAGGTGAAGTCTGAGGTCAGCGAGGGAGGCAGGCCCAGAGTGCAGGGTGGGCGGCTGAGAGTTGCGGGGCGGGGGGGGGGGGGGGGGGGGGGGGGGGGGGGGGGGAAGAGACGGTTTCGAAGTGGAAAGAACTCGTATAAACTGAAGGTAGGTTTGATCCTGCACGCGGAGCGGGCTCCCACGCGCAGGGCAAACATTTCAAAGATCAACGGGCCCTCCGGCTCCCACTCCGGAAGGAGCAGCTCCAACAACCTAAAACACCCTCACATTTCTTGACACCGTCTGACACTGAGGTCAGAGGGCAAACAAGGCGCCTGAAATCTAAGGAAAAACAGGCCCTGCTCAGAAGAGGTGGGACGTGAGCCTGACTCACGAAGAGCTCAGCTGACGTGCCTAACAGAACCCAACCGCGAAGGGCAGCGTTCTGAGATGGCCCGTGACCTTTGGCCGGTGTTGTCCCACGAGTTCGTGAGGTTATTGGCGAAAGGATTTGCAGCTGTAATTAAGGCTCTGCCCATTGGCTTCGAGTTCACCCAAGGGGAGGGCACCCAGGTGGGCGGGCCTAGTCCATTACAGGGCCATAGGCCGGTGCGGGGGTGGGGGGGTGGGGGTGGGGCAAGCGGCGGGCAGCCTATGGGAAGGCGTCCAGAGGACAGCTGGGAAACGGGACCTAGTCCCACGGCTGCGAGGGGACGCTTCCCGGAGCCTCAAGAGGGTGGATCCAGCCTCCCAAGTGTGGGAGCCCAGAGGGAGCCCAGCCCCGCAGGCAGGCAGGCAGGCCAGCGGGACTTCTGGCCAAGGACAGGGGCTCACACGTGGAGTGAAGTCAGCCGTCCATGGCGACTCGCAGCTGGGCCGTCAGAGAGGAGGATGCCGGCGGGGACTGCTGGGAGCACAAAGCCCCCGTCTCGGCAGACGCGGGCAGGGGGTGGGGTGGGGTTCAGACTCAGGGACCAGCTCTTCAGGGACCCCACCTGGGCGCTGAGGAGAAAGAAAGGGGTGGGGCAGGGCTGGAGGAGGGGAGCCCTCAGAGCACAGCAGAGCCAGGGCACAGGTGCAGAACCCCTGCTGCTGGGGGTGGCCGTGGGAGGTCCTTGAGGTCAGGTGACACACACATTCTCTTCACATTTAACACCGAATATTAGGGGAAAACACTTCAACTGTTGTAACACCCCCCCCTCCCCCAAGCAGTGACCAAGAGACCGGACAAGGATGACACCAGGATGCAGACACTGGAGGGAAGGGGCGAGCAGATGACCCCACAGTGAAAGGACAAAAAGGAAGTCGTGAGGAGTCGTTAAAGGGGCAGGTGTCTCGTCAGCGATGGAAGAAAAGCAGAGCATAAGTTATCACAAAACTTGTAAGTGGGGCAAATTCTCCTGCAAAAGGGAAAGACTCTAAGGTAGGATTGTAACCAAAGCCAGGCTGATGCAACGATGGCCGAAAACCTACAGGGCAAAGTGCAGAGGCCAGGGTCAGGAGATGGTGGGGACACTGCCAGCGTTGGGCAGAGCAGAATTCAAGACAAATGGCACAGAGCAGGGCACAGAGGCCTCCAGACCAGTAAGCAAACGTTAGAGAGCGTGTCAGAGAGATCTAGAAGTTACAGACCCTTAGAGATAAAAGGAGACATTGCCCCAAAAAACTGTCTTGGGAAAATTCCACACATGATTCTTAGCTTCGATAAATCCAGGAGACAGAATCAAGGTGGAATATTTGAATGATGTAAAGTTTGGTTTAATAGGTATATTTCAAAACGTGTAACCTGCAAACAGGAAGCACTGTTTTCAAATGCGCATGGAACAAATACATGTGGACATACGTGTAGAATGAAACAGCCTGGCCCCGCCTCCCCTGCTTCCTCAGACCCCACACTTCCTGGGCATCTCCCAAGCCCCCAGCCAGGCACCTGGGCGCTGGACTGAGCCCTCCGAGCCTCTCCCCAGCAGCTTCAGCCACTGGGGCCTTTGAAACAGAAATCCCCTCTCAGCTCACAAATGTTTTCCAGACTGAGCTCCTTCTCTGCTCTCTGCCCATCGCCTGCAGGAGGCCACTCCTCAGAGGCTCCTGGCCTAGCGGGCACCTGGGACCCAGGCCCCTGCCACCAGGCTCCAGGCCGAGCCCCGCACGGAGCGAGTCAGCGCAGGCTTGGCGTCCGCACCTGCCCTCTGAGGGGAGGCCTGCCTGCCGGCTGCCCCTGGGGCCCTACAGACCTCGCCCGGCTCACTGCTATGCTGACATGCAAGGCCGTCTCTCCAGGTCCCTCCTCGCAGGCACTGGGAGGGGGTGGCCTGGACCCGAGCCCGTGTCCTCCTCAGCCCCTCTGCTCTGCTGTCTCCGTCAGCCTCGTCTTTCCAGCATGGGGCCGGGGGACCCGATTCCCTGACACCTGGGGGTGGCCGCCTCTGGGGCCTGTACCCCCTGAGCCAGGTGCGCTGTTCTTGGAGCTCTGAGGTCCTCAAGCAGCCGCAGCGGCCCAGACCCGGCTGAGCCCTGGCCCTGGCCCTGTCCTGCCGAGGGATCTTAGCACAGCCCAGGGTTCCTTGGACTTGTGGGCCTGGGTGGGGTGCAGTGAGGGGGGTCCAGGCCAGCCCCCGTCTGCCCAGGCCTGGCCCCCACCCCAGGCCCAGATCCTCACCTGAAAACTTCACCCCGGTGGCCGCCTTCACACCCCAAAGGCCAGCACGTGGCATATTTACCCAAGTCCACCCTGTGCAACCTCCTTCCATGTCTGAGTGTCATAGAAGAAAATGCGGTCCCGTGGCCGCATAAGTATGACCCCACGCACCTGGAGAGCTCCAAGGCTAGGCCAGCGCCGCCCTATGCCTGCCCCCAAAAGCACAGACCTGGGAGGCCGGGGGTCTGCCCCCGACTTGGCCCCTCGCCGACTGTGCCACCGGGGCCAGGTGACTCCCTGCTCAGGACTCAGTGTCTGCAAATCTGTGAAATAAGGGCTGGGACCACTGCAAAGAAGGCTCTGCCAGGGTGGCCCAGACGAGCTCTGTGGGGGCCCGACGCCCAGGGGCCGCCTGCCCCAGCCCAGCACAGCCAGTGCCACTGCCTGCGGGGACCTGGAACCCGCCCTCCCCCAGAAGCCTTCCTCCCCACCCCGCCCCCTGCCCCGGGGTGTGAGGTGCCCCCACCTGGAGCCTCGCTCCTCCGCGCCTCGGGGACACCTCCTCCTGCAGGGCCCATGCAGCCTGCACGCCGGCCTGTGGGGAAAGCGGGGCAGCTCACCTGGCTCCCAGGGCCTGTGGGGCTGCCTCTCGGGGATGGCCCCTCCCACTGCACAGGCTGGGAAACTGAGGCTTGGTTTATGTAAGTGGCCGGCACCTAGATGGTAGGGGCTGGAGAGGCCCCCCCCGAAAATTCCCTGCCCTTCCCGTCCTGCCTCAAAGTCAAGGTCCCCGGGGGCAGGTCTGGGGTGCCAGCTCCCTCTGCCTGGACTCCAGGCCCCTCCCCACCCTTCCTTCTCTCCTGCTGGCTTTGCTCCTGGACATCCCTCCCTTGGACTCCGTGCCAGGCCCGGGCCTGCCTCCTGGGCAGACCCAGGAGTGGGGGAAGGGGGGCAGAAAGGAGGTGGGGTGACCAGCAGGGCAGGGGGCCTCCCTCTGAGGAGCTGACGTGGGCCGAGGACCCGGTGGGGGAAGAGGGCTCCTGGCAGTAGGCACAGCCAGTGCAGATGCCCAGAGGTGGGACTACAGGAGGCCGGCGTGGCGGAGTAGCTGGGGGCCAGGTCGGGGCGGGCCTTGGAGGTCTCTGGACTTTACTGCCTTGTGACGGGGAGGCCACGGCTGAGAAAGACCCGCCAGCTGCCAGGTGCTGGGGCGCCTCGGGGTAGGGGGCATGCTGGTTCCGGGGTCTGGCCCCGTGGCCCGGGCCCGAGCAGCTCCCGGGACGGACCCTCAAGGTGCCAGGAGGGGGGCTCTGGGGGACCTTGTAGTGGTGGCCAGGGCAGGGTGGAGAAGGGCGGCCACCTTCCTCTGCCCCGGCCGGTGCCCTCTGCAGCTGCCCCGCGTGGCTCTGGGCTCGGGCGCGCTCACTCTCGGCCTCGCTCAGCCGGCAGCTCAGGCTCCCCTCCTGGCAGCGCCAGGCATCCTGGGGGAGAACCAAGGTCGGGGGCAGCTGGTGGGCGGGGGCGGGTGGAGGGCCAAGTACCGGGCTGGAGGGTGGGGTGGGGCAGCTCAAGGCTGCTCGGGCGGGACAGGGCGGTGGGTGGCTGGGCTGGCCTGCGGGTGCGGGGAGGGGGGCACCGAGGGCTGGAGTGGCGGCTGGGGTCCCGTGTCCAGCTGTGCGGGATGGACACAGCGGGGCAGCAGGACCTGCAGGGGCACGGGAGCTGGCCCGTGGGTGGGGTCAGGGTGACCTGCAGGGACGGCCCCCCGCCGGGGTCTGGGCCTGTGTGGGGCTGGAGCCCGTCCCCGGGGCTGGCACTGGTTGGGCGGGGCGGGGGTGGGGTGGGAGTGGAAGGGGAACAGGTGTCCGTGGAGGACCCCGTCACTGTCAGTCTGTCTCTTCCCACCCTCGCCCCTTCGAGTCTGGCGAATCTGGCGGGGGCAGCTCATGGACTGCCCTGCGGGATCCCCGGGGCAGCAGGGTGGGGTCACTGGGGCACTCTAGGGGGCCCTGGCCAGCTCCTGGGTTGGTTCTTCAGAGGACGGAGGGCAGCCCTGGGCAGTGGGGCAGCTGGCTTTCGAGGGCTGCTGGTATTTATTGGCATCTATCCCTCAGGGTCCTGCCAGGGTCTCAGTGGATCCAGGACGGACAGACAGAAGGACAGCAGACCAAGCGAGCAGCCCCTCCCCGCCCCCATTCCCGCTCCTGCCGGGCATCCCTCAGCTTCTGCGCCAAGTCCCTCAGGGCGTCCCTCACCGAGGCCACGGCCCCCTCTGTGCTGCAGTCTCCCGGGGCAGGCGAGGGCCATCGGAGCGGCGAGCGGGACCGGCCGGGGGTGCTGGCACTCTGCCGCCCAGGGGAACCCTGGGTGCCCTCTGAGCCTGCAGGACAGTGACGACTGAGAGAGCGTGGTGGGGATGCGGTGACAGACACACAGGTGCCCCGTCCCCCTTTCTCTCTGCCATCCCCGGCCATGGGGAGCCTGGGGAGAGGCACAGGGCTCAGGCCCCCGCTTCTCTCCTGCTGGCTCTGCTCCCAGACATCCCTCCTTTGGATTCCTAACCCTAACCCTAACCCGAGGGTCATGGGCCCTGGGGGGCGGGGGTGATGCCCCAGGAGGGTGACACAGCTGGGACAGGAGGCTGCCTGAAGCCACAGACGACCCTGACCTTTGGTGGGGGAGCCGGGCCGCTTGGGGGAGGCCACGGGGCTCTGTCCCCGGAGCCCCAGGCCCAGGCGGAGCGTGGACCACAGCCGGCCCAGCTGGGCCTCCGCCTCCCGCCTGGCGCCCTTGGCCTGGGCCACCTCCTGCTGCAGGCCGCCGAGCCGCTGGCAGGCCCCGTCCAGGCGAGCCTGGAGGCCATCGGCCGTGCCGCTGGCCTGCTGCAGCTCTCTGGTGACGCGGTGCAGCTCGGCCCGGAGGGCCCGCTCGGTGCCCCGGCTCTCGCAGAGGCGCTCCTCCAGCTGCTTCTCCCGGGCCGCGGCCCTGGCTTCCGCCTCCACCAGCGTCTGCTGCAGCCTCAGGACCTGGGGGAGGGACTCGGGGCTCCAGACCCACCTGCTCTCTGAAGACTCCCCAGCCCGCTTGGCCTTAGCCCCTGCTCGGCATGTCACAGCTAGGGGGCCCTGGACCTGCTTCCCACCCCCTGTCTGACTATGGGGACACCGAGCCCAGGTGGGGAGGGACACCCCAGAACCATGGAGCAGGTTCTGGCAGGCAGCAGAGCCCACTGGCAGCCTCACAACCCTGGCCAGACGGGGCGATGGCCCCAGGCTGTGCCCTCCTTGGCCTGCGTGGGGCAAGCCCCAGGCAGACCCTGCTCATGGCCTGACTCGTGCCCCCATCCCCTGGGATGGTCCCTCCATGGACTCGGGCAAGGTGCCCGTTGAATACTCATGAGTGAATGGGGGGTAAACGGAGACGCCACAGCCCCTCAGGAAGTGCCCAGGCTGGGGTGGAGACAGCCAGTCCCCCAGCTTGGGGCCCCGCGCCTGCCAGACGGGAAGCCCTGGGCGCTGCTGGGCTCCTACCTCCCTCTGTGAGCCCTCTCTGGCTGCCTGTGCCTCAGCCGCCAGCCTCTGCAGCTCCGGCATCCCCTGCTGTGCACCCTGTGTGCCCCGGACCTGCATCCGGCGCAGCTCCTGGCTCTTCCTCTGGTTCTCGGCCTCCAGTGACATCACCTGGGTGTGTGGGGTCGACACTGATGGGGTCGCCTGGGCCTCTGTGCCAGGCCTCCCTGACCCCTGCCTCTGCTCACATGGCCCGGGAGAGAGCCTCCCTCCCGGGCAGCAGACTGCACTCAGGGAGGCTAAGGCCACGTCCAGTTCCAGCCTGGGGTCTGTGCCGTGTCCCCCGCAAGACCAGGCCCTTGGAGCTGACTCTCTCTGCCACTCCACACCCTCTCCTGGTGTCTCGCCTCTGGAGCCAGGACACTCTGTGGAGCCCAGAGATGTGAAAAATGCGGGTGCAGAGGCCACTCGAGTGAGGAAGGGTGCCTGTGCCCGTCCCTACAGCAGACAGTTCACCAACCGATTTGTCTGCAGAAGTCTGGCAAAACTGGGCGTGCACACTTTGAAGGCAGTCTAGGGCCCTCCTGGGTGGGCTTGAGACCAAGGTGGTCAGTGTTAAATGGCCCTGACCTCGGACGCCAAGGCTAAAGGATGAAGCAGTACCCATCTGTGCACCCTGAGCCCTGAGGCGGCCATGACGGGAAGAACCCAGGCCACTCGGGGCCATGGGAGCTGCCCACCCCGTGCCCCCGACAGCCAGCATCACCACCGGGCGCCTGAGAAGACGTGCTGGGAGAGCCCCACCGTCGGTCCCTCTGTGGAGCGGAGTCCCCTCCGCGTGGCGCCCTGGCTGCACTCCTGGCCCTGAGAGTCCACGGGCGTCCGAATGGTTGTTTTAAGCCAGTAGGTTTGGGGCTTGTCCTTGTGCCCCACAGGCAGACCAAAGCCAGACCCCGTGAGTCCGAGCAGGGCCCTTCTGCTGTGGCTCCAAGTCTGGGGGTGGGGGGCGCTCCTGGAGGGGTGTGGGCTCCAGGGCGGCCCCTCACCTGTCTGCGTAGCTCCTGCAGCTGCCGGCGGGCGTCTGCCCGTGCCTGCTGTGCCCCCCACAGAAGGGCCCGCAGCGTGCCGGCCTCCTGAGCCGCTGCCCGCGCCTCCTCCAGGACCAGCACCTTCTGCGCCTTCTCCTCCTTGGAACGCTGAAAGCTGAGCAGAGGGTCACAGCCTTGGGCCGGGGAGCTCCCTGGGGGCTCCGGCATCCCCCAAGGAGACGGTCCTGGCCACCCGGCAGGCCGCCCGCCTCACTCCAGCCAGACACTCCCCACATCCGATTCGAGTGTGCCGAAGCCCAGCCTCCTCTGTCTGGGGACGCCTCTGTCTGGGTCCGACTGCCCAGCTCGCCGGGCCCCTCACCGTGTCTCAGCCCCTCTCCCCACTCCCCTCCCTCTAGCCACGCTCCTAGAGACCCAGTGTCCAGCATCCGCCGGCACCTCTGCTGCTCCCCCGGGGGGGCCGCAGCTCCGGCCAGGCTGTCCTGCCTCTGGTAGGCATCCCGGAGCCACTGACCAGGTCCTTGGCCTCCCTCTGCTCCCCAGCCCTGGCCACCTGGGGCCTGTCTTGCCTGCTGAACGGAACTTCCTGAGGGCGAGGACAGGCCTGGCGGCGTCCCAGCCTCCACCTCCCGGGCCAGCACCGTAGACCCTTTGGACGGGCAGCTGGCACCTGGGTCCGTTGGGTGTGTCCACTTCACCATCATCTGGCCCAGCTCAACAGGACCAGGGCTGCTCTGTGGGGCGGCCGCCCTACCTGGCCTTCTCCTGCTCGACTCTGCGGATGGTGGCCCGCAGCTCGGTGTTGGAATCCCGCAGCACGTCCTTCTCTCGGGCCTCGTCCTCCAGCAGCCGGCGGGCGTCCAGGGCCTCCCTGTGCAGCCTCTCCCGGCTCTCCTCGCTGCCCTGCAGCTCCCGGCGCAGGGCGGCTAGGCCCTCCTGGGCCTCGTCCAGCTGTGCCCGCAGCCTCTCGGCCTGGGGAGGAGTGTGTGTCTCTAGGGGCCAGCTGGGGGCCACGGGCCAGGGTCAGCTGTGGCCTCTGGCAGCGCCAGTGCCCCCCCAACACCCCGGCCCCGGGTCGTCAAGTGCTCGAAGGAGAAGCAGGCAGCCTGGCTTTGCCCACACCGCTGAGGCTGCAGGACGGCTCACAGGGGCCCATCCCAGAGCCCTGGCAGGAGACACCCTGGCCCTTCCTGACCCTGGTGCTGCCCTGCGCTCCCTCCCTGGACCCTGGGGACGTTGGTCACCGGTCAGCAGGGCCTGTGTGGGACACAGCTCGGCCCACACGTCTGCACTGTCCCCACCTGTGTCCCTCGGGCCGGCTCCTCCCCTTCAATAAGGGTGTGGACCCCGGGCCACCGCCCACCCTGGTGTGGAGAGCAGCCTCAGCAGCCCAGGTTCCTGAGCCCTGCACGGCTGTGGGCACGTCCACTGCCTCGGGCCTGGGCTCCCTCTCTGTGAGGGAGGGAGTGGGGAAGCCAGGTCTCTGAGCGACGGCACCCTCAGCGTCCTCTGGCCGCAGCAGGGCCGCTCGGACTGGGCTGTCGCTGTCACAGGAGCATGGTTCAAGGTGCCCGCCACAGAATCGAGGGCCTCCTAAACCCCAGGGGTGAGGGCAGCCGAGGCCCCAGGGTGGGAAGGCTGTGGAGCCAGTGGGGACCTCAGGGCCCAGCAGCCCGGACCCTGGCCTCAGGCCACCCGCACCTCTGTGAGCTGACCCGAGCAGGGGGAGAGGCTGCAGGTGTGTCCTCGTCCCCTGCCAGACCTGCTCCGGGCCCAGAGGGGGACTCCCACCGCGCTGGAGCCGGGACCTGTGTCATCTCCTGCTCCGGGGCCCTCCTCACCCCCTGGCTTCCGGGCAGGGCCTGCGGGCTCCGTGGTTTTGTGGGGCTGAGAGCCGAGCTGAAGCGTCCGTGGCGGTCAGGGTTCCTAAGCGCCCTGGGTTCCTAAGCTGCCTCAGGGCCCCCGGGGCTCACCCTCTGGTGGGAGGCGCTGGAGGGAGCGCAGACCCCGGGAAGGGGCAGCCCGGCCCGACATGCGGGCTCTGGGGCTCGGCCGGGATCCCTGGTCTCCCCACCGACCACTGGCGCACTCTGGAGAAGGCGTGCCCCAGAGGAGGAGGTGGGGGAAGCCACAGAAACGGAGCCTTGTCCAGGCGCTGGTTTGCCAGAGCGAGCCCCACTTTGCTGGCTGTTTCAGCGGGACACTGTCCAGGCCCCCGGCCGGCCTGGCTCCCGCGTCCGCCGGCTGTTATTGTTGTTCTGTTTTTGGGAAGGGCCCCCCTCCGCTCCCCTCCCGCCCCCCACATGTGGGAGCCACAACTGCGCGGAGCATTTTCCGCCGAGCTCAGCAGAAATCCACCCGAAGGTCAAGGACCAGCAAAAGGGCCTATCCATCATAAAAGAAGCTGTTTTCATTTCCCAGGGCCCAGGAGATGAAAACAAGCAAAACAAACGCGGGGGAGGGAGCCCCCCGCCCCCCCCCCCCCCCCCCCCCCCCCCCCCCCGCCTCATGAGAACAACCACCCCTTTTACAGGAATTTTACAGCCAAATCTCTTAATGTGATTATAATAATTATTTCTTTACTAGAAATTGTATAAACAGACTCTTTTGAAATCTCCTGCAGGGAAGTGACCCGAGGGCTCTGCACGGGGGAGGGGCTGCTGAGGGGCCCTGGCCTGTGTGTGCGTGTTCACACGTGTGCATGCATGTGCAAGCACACACGTGTGTATGCACACAGCATGCGTGAGTGTGTGCATCTGCACACACCTATGTGCAGACGTGCGTGCCCACATGTCCGTTCACACGTGTGTGTGATGCTCATACGTGTGAGGACTCTCGGGGTCACGTGTGCTGCTTGTTGCACAGATGTGGTGCCCATATGTGTTTGCATGTGTGAGTGCTGTGTCCACGCATGAGTGCATGTGTGTGCACTGCCACTCTGTGTGTGCACGTGTGTGCATGGGGGTGTGGTCTCCATGTGCACAGGCGGTGTATGTATTGCGTGTGATACACGCACACACACACACGCACGCACACACGCACATGCACACACGCATGCACGCACGTGTGGACCTCAGGCACGGCTGTGAGAGGCCTGGATGTTCCTCCAGTTTAAAGGCTGTGAAAGTGTTATGGTTTCCATGGCGACTCTGGGCCAGCCTGGCGCCTGGGAGGGTCCTCTGGGCTCCCTCCCCCTGCCATTGTTCCCCTTGCCCCCCTCACCCGCCTCAGCCACCACCCCGTCCCCATTCTGGGGCCCCTCTCCTTTCTGGGGGCGGCCGATCGGGGAACCTGAACTTCCCACGAGGCATTGCTTTCTCCCTTCACCCACCAGCACAAACGTGCCCCCCCCCCGGCTCCTCCCCCTGCCGCCCCCAGTTTTAAAATCTCATTCTGCTTCCCCGTGTGGTCGCTGACCGGGCCTGACTTCGAAATCTGTTGAAAGGAGACCTTTCTCTTTGGGGGCCAAAGTAAACAGGCTGTCATGTTCAATCACGCTCTCGTCCTCTCCTGGCCCGGCTCGGGGGGCTGGGGGAGGGCCCGGCCCCTCTGCTCACTCTGCTGGCCGCTCCCCCGCCCGCCTGCCAGCCTTGGCGCCCGGCCCGGGGAGTGCATGAGGTCGCTGGGCCCCGGGGCCCCTCCCCCAGCCCCAATCCCTGTGCCCGCCTGCCCGCCCCCTCCCAGCGTCCCCACGTCCTGTCAAATCCCCTTCAGAAACACCTCCCCAGCCTGCCTGCCGAGCTCCGCTTGCCCGGGCCCAGACTGGCCCCCACCCCGGGACACCTCACAAGGCTCTGGGGGCCCCGCACCAGCCTCTGGGCCCTGGCGGGGCCCGCGCGTGGCTGCCCCGGGACACCCCACTCGCTCTGCGTGTCTCCCCTGTCCAGGGCGGCCTCGCCCCCCCAGGGCCTGGTCCGGCGGCATCCAGGCCTCACGCTGTGTGCGGGCTGCACCCGCTCAGCAGCATCTCGCCCGGGGTCTCCCCACGGCTTGTTGGAAGGTGGGTCCCGGATGCGGGTCCCCTCCTACCCCTCAGGTCACACCTGCCTCGCAGGGGCCCCCCTTCCCACCCTGCCTCACCTCTCTCCTGGCGCTGCTCCGCTGGGCCGCCATCTCCCGGAGCCTCTCGCCCAGAGCCCTGGCCTCCCTCTGATGGGCCGAGACGGCGTCCTCGAAGTGGGCCTGCAGGGCCTTCAGGTCTGCGGTCGTGGCGCTGATGGTGGCCTGGGGGGAGCAGCAAGCCGGCCGCAGCGTCAAGTGTGCCTGGCGGGAGGCTCAGGCCCCCACGGGCAGCCCCACGCTGTGCTGGGCCAGGCGGGCAGCCCGCTCGGGCCACGTGAGGTGGGCCTGGGGCTCCGGATGACCACGGCCAGTGCCGCCAGTGCCGGTTCCTGAGGGTCCCAGTGGTGAGGGGGGCGGGGCAGAGGCCCCGGTGTCGGGGTCGGGGGGCGCTTCCTATGGGAAGGGCTGACCCTGCCCCCTGAACTTTCAAGCAGGCGGGTGGGATTGGGGGACGCTCCCAGGCTCTAAGTGTGAGAGTACCTGCGACACGCCTGGTAGGGGTCGGGGTCGTCCCTATTCGGACCCGCGGCTACGCCCCGAACTTGGATGTCCACGCGGGCGGGACTCAGCTTGGCCTGACTCTGCTTTCCGGTGGCCGCAGCGCCAAGACGCTCCTCTAGTGCTAACCGAGGGCCACCTGGAGCAGGGGGGCCTCTGGGCCACAGGCTTGGCCATGGCGGTGCGAGAACCCCTCCTGTCCATGAATGAGGACACCACCTGCCTACCCTGAGCCCGAGACCCAGCCTAGCTTCCTGGCCAGGACATACCCCCGCCACCGCCCGGGGTGGTCTGGGTCCCCAGGGGCAGTTTCCTCCGCAGGGCGAGGGACAGAGCTGGCTCTGTGCTCCAGGGAGGCCTGGTGCCCTGCTGCCCCCGACGGGGTCTCTGGGAGACACCCTTCCCC
Organism: Aethalodelphis obliquidens; assembly: GCF_003676395.1. NCBI lineage: Eukaryota > Metazoa > Chordata > Mammalia > Artiodactyla > Delphinidae > Aethalodelphis > Aethalodelphis obliquidens. The sequence goes on from NW_020837946.1 coordinate 688,147, forward strand.
CGCCCCTTCCCAATTCACAGGCCACTGTCTGAGGGATCTGGCAAGCTGGGGCTCTATCAGGCCAAGCTTCCTGCCCTCGGGGAAGGAAGCTCGCTGGTGCCGCCTCTGTTCCTGGCCCCTGCTGTCCATCTCCACTGAGAAGTGTCACCTTGGCGGCCAGGTCTGGCTGTGCCCCCAGGACAGCCCCAGCGAGGCTGCAGTGAGCGCTTGGTGTGGCCAGGGTGGGGTGCGGCTGTCCATCTCCACTGAGAAGTGTCACCTTGGACGGCCAGGTCTGGCTGTGCCCCCAGGACAGCCCCAGCGAGGCTGCAGTGAGTGCTTGGTGTGGCCAGGGTGGGGTGTGAGTGGAAGGACTGCCGGCCAGGTCTGGCTGTGCCCCCGGGACAGCCCCAGCGAGGCTGCAGTGAGCGCTTGGTGTGGCCAGGGTGGGGTGCGAGTGGAAGGACTGCTTCCTCGGGATCAGGAACCGCAGGACGAAGCCGGGAGCCCCTGCACCGACGGGGGCCTTGCTTGTAGGTCACCCACAACTGCTGTTCCGTGGCCGGCATTTCTCCCCACCCTCCCCTCTCAGTGGGTTTTAATTTCCGTTTTCCAAGTCAAGGTGGCAAAAGAACCCTTAATGAGCTCCCGGAAGAGCCCAGCTGGCGGGCAGGCCCCCCCCCATCCAGTGGGAGGCTCAGAGCCAGCTCTAGGGAGGACTCCCAGAGAGGCTCCTCTGCGAGCCGGGGCCTCTGCTCCCGGGCCTTGGGGTCTTTCCTGGCCCGAGGGAGCAGCTAGGGGGTGGTCGGGGAAGGGAGGTCCCCGTCCCATGGGGCTCCCACACCCCTCGCGGCTGTGTCCATGGTAGGACAGAGCAGGGCGGGGGCTCCAGGGAGAGAGGCTCTTAGGCAACACCTTCCCGGGTGCCAGGAGCGGCCCGGGACTGCTCTGCTAGTGACCCGGGGGTCCAGGTCGCTGCATCAGGAGGGGGTGAAGAAACACCCTGGCAGCCAACCCCTAATTGCAACACTCCTTCCCTTGCCCAGCGCCCCTCCCGCCACGGCCCGCTAGGTCGGAGCAAACGGCCTGGGCTCCCCAGGCCTGCCATCTGGGTGTCCTGCCCTCGTCCAGGGCCCCTTGCAGTCTCTGAGCACGGCCCCGCTTGTGGGGTCAGAGGGTCGCCACCCAGCCCTGAAGCCTGCGTTCCACCCACTCACTTGTTCATGGACTCACTGAGCCATTAATGCAACACCAGGAGAGCATCTAACCCCGCACCCTTGGGGCTGGGGACACACCGGGGACCGGGGTGAAAAATGAAGGTGGGCAGGCTGGAAGAACGAAGGCGGGGGCAGAGGAGACATGGCGCTGGCCCAGCTGAGCCGACTGGGTGCGGCTGGAGTCCTGAGGGCAGGGTCCGGCTTTGCCCTCGACCACCCCCGCTACCTGCGGGGGGACTGCGTCCCCCAACCTCACCGTGAGCCATCCCCCCGGCCCCCTCCTCCCGTGGGCGGCAGGGCCCTGGCCTCTGCGTCACCCACCCGGGGCCTGGCGCCACTCCGTAAACAGGCCGAGGCTACCCTGCCGGCGACTGCAGCGGTGCCCAGCCCCGCCCGTGGGGTGGGGCACAGGGCCCCAGTGTGGCCACCCCTGCTCCCGGAGTCTTACTTGCTGTTGCCTGCTCTGTGCCCCCAGACGGGCGCTACTGAAGAGAAGCCAGGGGCCCCAGGTGACCCCAGCTGGCTGCCCACAGTGGCCTCCATGCACGTGGGGGCCTCTGCCCACTGGCCCAGGGTGGGCGGCTACCTGCTGGGGTCTCTTCTGGCCCCTCGGCAGATGCCTCCCTCCAGCTCTGCTGGGGATTCTCTATGGGGTCCTTCTGGTGAGCGCTTGCCTCAGTTACAACGCTGGCCTACCCGCTGGGTTTCTCCTTTGGGAGGGGCCTCTCCAGAAAGTCAGCCCCAAGAGGCCCTCGGAACCTCCTACAGCTATGCTGTGCCACAGGCAGCTGAGGTCAGACAGGGAAGGCCAGGGGCTGGGGGGCTGGCGGGCATAAGCCTGGTCTGCCCCCTCTGTTGCTGGTGCCAGGCCCTCCCTCTCTGGCTTCTGCCCAGTGGCACAAGGGTGACTGGCCTGCTGCCCCCCACCCCTGTCCCACCCCATCGCCTTTGCTTCCCGCAGAGACACTGTCCCCTCCCAGCAGGGGATCTGGAGATCCCTGGGGGAAACGGAGGCTCGGGTGGGCTGGGTGGAGGGGATGCATCCCTGGGACCAGGCAGGGAGGGGGCGCCTCTGGGGTCTGCCGCCCCTGCTGGGCTGTGCAGGCGGCCAAGCCAGGTGTCTCGCTCCGGCTGGGGTGCGGGCTCACCTCGGCTCGCTCCTGCCGGCCCCGGGCCTCGTGCTGCACCAGCTCCAGCTCCCACGCGGCCCTGGACAGCTCCTCCCTCAGCTGGCTGGTCTCCGCTTCTCTCAGAGACAGGGCCTGGGCGACAGGGGCAGGGTGCTCGTGAGAGGGCTGGGGGGCTCTGAGGAGAGGCTCAGCAGAATTCTGGGTGCCACGGCCCTGCCAGGACGCAGGCTCTGGGAGGAGGAGCCCCTCAGAGGCAGCTGCATCCTGAGGGGGTGGGTCCAGCCTGCCAGCCTGCGCTCAGGCAGCTCCCCTACCCCACCCAGGGTGCCTTTCCCCTCCCACCTGCTTCTGCCCAATACCTGCTCTCTCCCAGCGCAGGTCAGGGGGCTTCATGGGCCACCTCCTCCCTGGAGCCCTCCACCTGCTCCAGGCACAGAGCAGGAACTGCTAATCGTTCCTAACCTCCCCACGTGCTCCGCGTCGCTGAGGGTGAGGGGTGCGCGTGAGCCCCCGGAGATGCTGCATTTCACACACCAGCCCCGAGGTGGGAGGGACCCCTGCTCTGTCATCAGGCTGTGGGGTGGCAGGGATTTGGCAATGCCCGTCAGTCACAAATGCACATCCTCTCCCTGCCAGGCCCACTGGGGAGGGCAGCCTGGAGACACGCATGACCTACGCTCGGGGTCTCCGATGAGTATTTATAATGTTATTTATAATGACAACAAGACTCCCACCGAAGGGAGGCCAACAGAACGAAGGGGGATCCCTGCACACGTCGGGGCGTCATGCAGCTGTGGAAAAGAACCAGCGAGCTCTGAACACAGTGTGGAAGCCCCCAGGTCTGTTGATCCTGAGAAGAGAAAGGTCCAGAATATTGTGTGTCCTCTTCGTCCCTGTGCTACAGAGGCGGGCGTAGGAGCGTGTATTCCCACTTGCTGGCCTGTGCACGGCAGTCTCCGGGAGGAGGTTTGTAACAGAGTGTGTCTGCTTTTTGCCCTGGGTGCTGGGGGAGCCTCTAAGCCCCCGGAATTTCACAGGTGAGGGTTGTCTGTTATTTGCGGACCCTGGGGCCACACCTGAGCTTGTGCTAACAAGGTGGTCGGAACCCTGGGGCAGTGAGCCACTGAGACCGGCCTGACCACCCAGCCTCTGGGAAGGGGCTGGACCCTGAGTTTAGTCCATCACACCCACACAAGGAAACACCAATAAAACCCTGGAGTTTACCGGCTGGTAAACACCCTAATGTGCCAGTGGGTGGCCGGCCCTGGCTCTGCGGAGAGAGAGCCCGTCCCCGTGTCTCTGCACTGGGCTCGTCCTGGCCTGTGTCCTTTACAATAGCACTAACGGCAAGTGCGGTGCTTCCTGGAGTTCTGTGAGTCACGCTGGTGAACAGCTGAATCCGGGGCTCTGCCCTCCCCGGACATTCGTACGATGCTGTTCCTCTACCACAGCCTCCCGACCCTCCTTCAAGCCCCACCCTCGACACGCCGTCCTCACTTTCAGGAAGCAGCAGAGCGGAGTGGCCAAGGACATGGTCCCCACTGCCCAGCAGGTGTACCGTGCCGCCCTGGGCAAGTTATTCAACGTCTGTGAATCTCTGTTTCCCTCCAGTCAAAGGGGCCGATAAGAGCGTGAACCTCTCAGCGTTGTGAGAGTCAAACTAGAGATGCAGAGTCTGACAACAACCTTGGTTATTCCTGCTACTGTAACTCTTCTCCCACGATCTGTAGCTGTACCAACCCCTGAGCGTCCTGTCACAGTGCGACAGCCCACAGGAACGTGTTTACTTGTCCGTCCCCTTCACTCAACAGCGCGCGCTTCAGGGTGGCGCGGGATACCGGAACTGTCTGCACTCACAGGGTAGCTTTTACCTGCCCAGTGTCTGAATTCCAATGGCTTGTGGGATGGGAGGCGGGTTGGGTGGGTGGCTGATGGATGGACACACTGATAGCCGGCTGGCTGGTGATCAGATGGATGGAGGGATCATCAGACACGTGGACAATCAGTGGATGTGGGTGGGCAGCTGGGTGTGTGGATGGAGGGAAGGGTCTTTAAGTGAATGGATGGATGACTGGCTGGGTGAGTGGCTGAAGAGACGGATGGTCAGGTGAGTGGAGGATAGTTGTGTGGATGGACAGTTGGGTGGATGTTTAAGCAAGTTGATGGACAGATTCATGGTCACGTGTGTGAATGGCCAATTGGGTATGTTAATAGACGGCTATGTACGTGGGTAGACAGCTGGGTGTGTGAATAAAGGATGGCTATTCAAGTGAACGGATGGATGATGGACAGGGGAGTGGAGGGACAGTGAATTGCATGGATGTGTAAATGGGCAGGTAATTTAATGGGCAGATGGATGAATGGTTGGATGGGTAGATGGATGGGTGGATTGGTGGATAGATGGGTGGATGGATAGATGGATGGATGGATGGACAGGTGGATGGATGAATGGCTATGTGGCTGGATGGACAGATGGTTGGATGGGTGCGTGGTTGGATGGATGGATGGATGGACGGATGGATGGATAGATGGATGGATGGATGGATGGGTGGATGGGTAGATGGATGGATGGATGGATGGACAGGTGGATGGGTGCATGGTTGGATGGGTGGATGGATGGAAGGACGGATGGATGGATGGATGGATGGATGGATGGGTGGATGGATGAATGGGTGGATGGGTGGATGGTAGGTGGGTGGATGTCTGTCCACCAGGACTGCTGTGGAAGATCAAAGCTGCAATGACAGTGGCGTGGAAAGGTTGCCCCGCACAGCCCTCTCGCTGGGTCGGAGAAGGCAAGTGATCAGACACGAGAGCTCCCACTGCCTCGTGGTCGGCCCATCACCTGCTGCATCTCGCGTTCCAGCTGAAGGAGACTCTCATCCCGCTCACGCTTCAGGCTCTGAATCTCCTCCTGCAGAGGCTCCCTCTTGGCTGCACTTTTTGCCACCAGCTCCTCCTCCTGTTCCAGCCTGCGTGCCGCCACTTCCTTCTCCTCTGTCACAGACAGACTCGGGGTCTCCTGGGCCGAGGAAAAGGGACAGGCCATGAAGACTCACAGGTCAGGACTCGTGAGACCAGCAGGCGCCTGTGTTCCTGAGTGAGACTGGGTTCGTGGGACGTCAGGGCAGGACAGGTGCCCAGGGACCGTCCGGTCCAGCCAGCCTCACGCCGACACCTCACACGCAGTGACACGCGCTGCGAAGGGCTCTCTGGGCCCCAGCGGCTACCACCCCCCACTCAAGTCACAGCTCAGAAACTTTTCCTGAGCCTCCACAGAGCACCAGGCACCCTGACATGCAAAGTGTGTAAGGACGTGTCACTCGAGGCCTTCTGGGACTGTGACCAGCGGGACGTCTCAGAGGGGGACAGAGCTCCGTCCAGCTATGGGTCCTCAGACTGCGGCCAGGTCAGCCGACGCCCGTGGGTGCCTCTTCCGTGAGGGACAGGGCCCTGGCCGCCCACGCGCACTGTCAAGGGTCCTCTGGCCCAGCCTCAGCATGGCCTGGGCACCCCTGCCGCCCGGCTGGTCTCCTGGGCCCCTCCCCAAGTGCCTGCCGTCCCTGGGGACATGGTAGACTCCTGGGAAGCGGCTGGGCAGCTGGGGGCTGGTCCCAGGGAGGCAGACCTTCTCCCTCTGGAGCCGGGCTAGGTCCTCGAGGTGGGCCAGCGCCTCGCTCTCCAGGGCCAGCTGCGTGTCCTGCTCCTGCTGTATCATCTGCTGCAAGAGCCGCCCCACGTCCCCCTGCAGCTTCGTCTCCTGGACCTCCCAGGTGCACTTCAGCTGCTCCATTTGCACTGTGAAGGGACAGGCGCATCTGACACCCGCCGCGGGGCCCTCCCTCACCCCTACCTCATCCCCCGGAACACCCTGCGGCCCTGTGAGCCCCTGTGGAGTGGCAGCCCCCGGCTCTGAGGATACGGCCCAAGCCAGCAGGACAGAGCCCCCCAGGTGCCACTGCAGGCACGTGTCCTGATCCCAGCCTGCGCTGGGCAGCCTGCATGCTACAGGGTGGGCTGAGCAGGGACGGGCGCACAGGGGGTGGGGCCGGGGGCTGCCACACTGACCCTGTGGCCACAGCCCGTTCTGAGCCTCGGGCCAGCGCCGGCAGCAGTGCCCACCCATCACAGAGAATAGTGGCACAAGTCACTCAGACACACGAGCTCTGGGCTGCGTTTGGGCCCCTTTGGGGGCTGGGGAGTGGGAGCAGAGCATCAGGGGACGAGCTCATCTAAAGGGTCCGTCTGGGGCTGGTCTGGGGACAGGAGCCGAGGGGGCCTGTCTGCGGAGCACCTTGCAGGGCCTGCCGGGCCAGCCTTGCGCTCTGGGCCTCTCCCTCCAGCTGCTCCTGCCGTGACTGCAGCTGTGACGCCAGCTGTTGGGCCTCAAGGAGGCTGTTCTCCAGGGAGTCCCTCTCGGCCCTGCAGAGAGTCACCAAACAACAGGCGAGTCACTCACTGGCGTGACTGGCGGAGGATCCTGCCAACGAGGGACAGCGTGGAGCCCATTTGCTAGGACAGTGCCCGTCAAGGCTGGGATGGTAAATCAGAAGGCAAACGGGGGACAGCTCATTCATCGTAAATCTAAGAACAAACTGGACCCTGCATAAAAAATGTTCCAGGTGGACTAAAAAGCTAAAATGCAAAAACAATACAAATAGACAACAACTAAGCGACTCAGAACTGTAAAAATAGTAGAAAAAATCCAGAAGGGTATTTTATAATCTTAAGCAAGACATAAAAGCCACAAGACAAAAATAAGGAGGCCAACAGATCTGAATACACTTAAAGAGAGGGAGACGGAACCTTCTGTGCAGAAAAGATTCCACAAACCAAGTCAAAAGACAAGGGACAGGGCTTCCCTGGTGGCGCCGTGGTTGGGAGTCCGCCTGCCGATGCAGGGGACACGGGTTCGTGCCCCGGTCCGGGAAGATCCCACATGCTGCGGAGCGGCTGGGCCCGTGAGCCATGGCTGCTGAGCCTGCGCGTCCGGAGCCTGTGCTCCACAGCGGGAGAGGCCACAACAGTGAGAGGCCCGCGTATCGCAAAAAAACAAAACCCAAAAAACTAAAAACAGCACAGGGCTTCCCTGGTGGCGCAGTGGTTGAGAGTCCTCCTGCCGATGCAGGGGACATGGGTTCGTGCCCCGGTCCGGGAAGATCCCACATGCCGCGGAGCGGCTGGGCCCGTGAGCCATGGCCACTGAGCCTGCGTGTCCAGAGCCTGTGCTCCGCAGCGGGAGAGGCCACAACAGTGAGAGGCCCGCGTACCGCAAAAAACAAACAAACAAACAAAAAAAAAAGGGACAGACTTGGAGAAAATATTTGCACTAAATATGCAAAGGGTGAATGTCCATCACATACAAGGAGCTCCTGCCAATCAATGACAGAAGGCGTCTGATCCTACAGAACAATGAGAACAGTGACCGTTATTCACAAAGAAAACACAAATGGGGAATAAACGTAAGAAACTCACTGGTCCTCAAGGGGGTTCTAATCACAACTATGATGGTTAATCGATTACATGTCACATTAGCAAAAGCTTAAAATAACGATCATATCTAGTGTTGGCAGGGTGTGAGGGTGACTTTCTCTGGTTGGGGGGAGGGGGGCTGGGAAATTTCAGAACGTAAAGCGTGCATGTCTTTGGGCCACAGCAATCCCACTTCTAGGCGTCGGTTCTTCAGAAAATACACATGAACCAATGGCGCAGCGCAGCGACGTTCCCCGTAGCTCCACACGGGGCGTCAATCACACTCAGCTTCGATGCCATGAAATGCTGGAATGTTTCAGAAACTACGGGGCATCTCGTTAGCTGCTAAGACAATGAGGACATTCTCTTAAAGAGTCACTCTGAGAAGCAGCCTTCAGAGCGGAACTCGTGCAGCACGATTCCCCCGCGTGAAGAAGCCGCCTCTGCGTCTGGGCACAGACGCAGCCCTTCAGAAAGTGCCTGGGGTGCACGAGGTGACTCATGGCGGCACCCGCTTCGGGGGCGGGTGATGACACGGACTGCGTCTCTGACAGCAAATCCATCAGTCACCAGCCAGCCAACGAGCGTGTGCTCGGTCCAGTGCTGGGTGACGTACGGTGAAAAAACCAACCAACTAACCAACGAGGACACACCACACTCAACACAGATGCCCACATGAAGACACAGACAGCCGACGCGCAGCCCCAAACGGCTCGGTGGGTCAGGGAGGGCCACGGGCCATGGGGGACCTTGCTCAGCCTGTCCCGGCCCCGCCGCAGTCTCCCTCGGGCCCCCTGCACACCTCTGCCGCCAGTGTCAGAGTGGGGTGTTGTCAGCACCTTCCGGGGCGCCCTGGTGTCTGCAGAGCCCAGGAACCTCACTCCTCTGATATCCTGTCCCCCCTCCAGTCCCCACCCTCTTAAGCACCTCACATGTTCCCCACTCTCCACGTCTGGACGGCTCTCCCCAGCTTTCTGTGCCCACCCGGGCCCCTCTGAGGGGAGTGACCTGTGCCGGTCCCAGACACTCTAAGGATGTGTCCAGTCTGTCCCTCCACCAGAGCCTGGGAGCATCTCACTTCCTGGAAGGAGGCCCGGCACCACCAGCAAGGGTGCGTGGGATACAGGTGGGGACCCCAGTCCATCTTGCTGGAGCCTGAGAACTAAAAGAGGTCCGCGGCACCGCAGCCTTGTCAGGGCCTGGGACGGGGGTCCGGAGGACCTTGAAACCTGGGCTCCTCGGTCATCAGGAGAAGCAAGCCATGTCCTGTGCCGCCCTGTCACCAGAAGCTCAGACTGGTCCCTGTGAAGTGCTGTTTAGTGGGTGTGGGACTCCGTCTGGGAGCTGCAGGGCCTCCATGCACAGAGGCCCTGGGCCCAGTGCTGAGGCTGGCGGAGGGTCCCCTGACCAGGGCCCATGCTCTGGGCGGCAAATGCTGGCGGGAGGAAAGAGGCCCCCTTCCCTGTCCTCTGAGCACTGGTGGGGCCTGGGACGGGGCCAGGAGTGGGGTCTTGGGACCCTCTGCTGCCAGCCACCAGGAGGAGACTTCATCGGGCTTCCTGCTCCAACTTGTGGCCATGCTTTCCTTGGGAGGAGAGGTCTTCTGTGAAGAAGTTCGAGGACCTGGGCCTCTAAGTTTCCTCATGGCCCCCAGTACTGGAATTTCGGGAGGAACTCTTTCTACAAAAGTACTTCGATGTTCCTGAGGAGGGCACAAGGTGCAGAAAGCCACCAGCTTATGGATGTCCTTACAGGCCACAGGTCAGCTCAGCTCACCAGGCAACAGCTGGCAGGGCACCCTGTTCTCGCCTGCAGTGTCTGTTCCAGGTGTCCTGGAAGTGGCCCCGATGGTCTTCAGGGTTCACCCCCACCCCCAGCCTCGTGGTTCCCTGGGGCTGCCACCACCCGGGCTCCAGGGGTAGTCACGGGGCCCCAGCCTGCATGTCGGAGCCCTGCGACGCCCAGGATCTCCTCAAGGATGTCAAGCGGCTCAAGACGGCTGTGGGCAGTGGGGAGAAGGGCACTCTGTGTCTGCTGGAGGAGGAGCTGGGCGTGGCTGCTGGCCATCTGGCCAGCTCTCACCCCGAGCCTGCCCGGGAATGAAGTCTCCTTAGAGTTGAGCCACGCTGATGGCGGAAAGGCAGGCTGTTGAGAGCACCAGGAGCGCCTGGATCCAGCCTTGCCTGAAGCCGTGTGTACCCTGAACTGCTCAGATCCATGAGCAGGACGTTCCACACCTTTTCTTCTGCTGGTCTGAGGTGGGCCAGTGCAACCATCTCTCTCAGGAAAACTGTTCTAGGAAGGCTCTCGCTGCATTCACCTCTTCTAGGTGCTCTCTGACCCCACGGGCACTGTGTTTGCCCCTCCCTTACAGCCTCTCTCCCATGTAGACATACCTGCCCTGCCTTACAGTTGCTGAGTGACTGCCCATCCCTGCCACACCACAGGCTCCCTGAGGTCAAGGCCACATGACCCCAGGTACCTGAGGTCAGCTGCCTCCTCAGCTGTGAGCTGGCCCTGCCTCTCCAGGGCCTGCTGCTTGGCCAGCAGCTGGGCCCGCTCTTCAGACAAAGCCTCCTTCTCCTGCAGGGCCCTCTGGAGCGTGTCCATGTGGGCCTCCTGGTCTTGCAGGCTCTGGGCCAGCTGCTCCTCCAGGGCCTGTTTCTTGCATGTGACCTAGGGGAGGGGGAGGGGAAAGTCCAGCAGAGAGAGTGGAAGTGTGAGGAGGGGCCTCTCCAGGGAAAAGAAGGACTTCAGAAAAAGTGGTTTCATGCAGAACGGCATGGAGGAAAGAGTGGAGGAGGAGGGTGGCTATGAGACATATTGGACCCCTGGTGCATGTGTGTTTTCACAGCAGAGGGACCTCCACTCCTGTCACCATGATGGAGAAATTATTGAACTGAGCACCCCCAGGTGGGACCCAGCTGCCAATCTAAATGGTAACCTCTGTTGGGTCACAAGTTTCTGGGGTCAGGAGACATGGCACAGAAATGCAAAGAAGGTGACAGAGGAACAGATTGTAGCAGACTAACACCTCCACCAAGAACATCACAAAAATCTAGACAAAACCTATCACAGGAATCTGTATAAGGCCTCAGAGAGCTGTCAAGGTAGCTGGGTCTGAAGGAGCCAAGATCTTGGAGGAAAGGGAAACAGAAGAGTGAGACCACCACTCAGTATCTCTTCTCTCCTCAGAGCATGTGCTGTCCTATTATGAATAGGACCAGAAAGTGCAGTGGAGCATCCAGAATGTCAGGCAGGACGTCTGGCAATCTCAGAATTGAGACACAAACACCCAGAGTTCAGGGTGGGGGCCCTAGTTAGGAGCACAGGAGAGCCATACCATGAGGTCAACACCCCGAGGTAGCTCACTCTTCAAAAAAGACTGAAACCAGTTACAAAACAGCTAAATCCAAGACTGGATAAAGGTGATCTGCTCTGACTCTGATATCCTAAAATGAAAAGCAAATTCCCTTTGGAAGAAGTTTATATCACCCAGAGCCTCAAATTAGCTCTACAAAACCTCAAAATCTGTCATTCAATAAAAAATTATTAAGCACCAGGAGATAAGGCCAAAGGACTGAAAACGAAGAGATAAAAGACAATAGAAATAGACCCAATTTGGGGGTCCAGATGTTGGAGTTCTCAGACAAAGACCTGAAAAATGTTATAATTAATGTGTTCAAGAACATATCCAAGAAGATGGAGAATTTCACTAGATAGCTGAAGTGTGTGTGTGTGTGTGTGTGTGTGTGTGTGTGTGTGTGGTTGAAGTGACCATTTGAAGCAGAAATATTAATAATGTATTACAGAGTTTATAACAACATATGTATAAATAAAATATATGGCAACAAGCCCTAAGGATGGGAGGGATAAATGGAATATATTGTTGTCACGATCTTACATTGTTTGTGAAATAGTATAATGTTATTTTAATATAGACTGTGCATACCATAATTTTAAAGTAATCACTAAAATAATAACAAGAAGAAGTATAGCTTTAAAAAGTTAATAGAGAACATAAAATGGAATACTAAATAAATATGCAAATAACCCAAAAGAAATCTGGAAAGGCAAAATGTAAAAATTTACAAAAAAATGAGATAAATAGAAAACAAACACCTAGATGGTGAACTTGAACCAAGCATATCAACAGTTACCTTACATGTAAACGATGTAAACACTCCAGTTGAAAGGTAGAGATTGTCAGAGTAAATACAGAAGCAAGACCCGACACACTTCACATATACAGACATAGAGAAATGAAGGTCAATGTATGGAAAGGATATAACATGGAAACAGTAAGTAAAGAAAGTTGGTGTGGCTATATCAATATCAGAAAAATTAGATATCAAGAAAACAAATGTTACCAAAGATAAGAGGAGACATTTTATACAGATAAAAAGTCAGTTCAGCATGAAGACATAAAATACTAATTTGTGTGCTCCTAAAAATAGGAATTCAAAATATATGAAGCAAAAGTAGACAGAACTAAAGATAGAAATAGACAATTCCACAATCATAGAGATTTAAATGTCATTAATAGAACAAGTAGACAAAAAAATAAATCAAACTAATAAAGCAAACAAACTAATAAACCCCATAAGGACACAGAAGACTTAAACAACAGTATCAAGCAACTTGACTTAACTGATATTTATAGGCACTACACTCAACAATGGCATAATACACATTCTTTTTACATGAACATGGAATGTTCAACAAAATAGCTAATATGCTGGGCCATACAGCATGCTTCAATACATTTAAATCTGTTCAAATAATATGGAGTATATTTTCTGACCTTATTGGAATTACATTAGATGTTGATAATAATTAGATACTTAGGAAATTCCCACATTTGGAAATTAGGTAATATATGTCTAAATAATCCATGGGTCAAAGAAGAAATCACACAGAGAATGAGAAAATAGTTTGAACTGAATGATAATAAAAACACAACAGGCAAAATTATTAGAATGCAGAAGAAACAGCCACAAGACCAAGTAGGAAATCTGAATAGCCCTATATCTAATAAATAATTAAATTTTTATCAAAACTTTTCTCACAAAGAAAACTCCAGACTTAAATGACTTCACTAGTGAATTCTACCAACATTTAAGGAAGAAACAGAAATTTTAAAACACTTTCAGGACATAGAAGAGGAGGGAACACCTCCCAACTTATTTTGTGAGGCCAGCATAACCCACATTCCAAATCTGACAAAAACATTATGAGAAAAAAAATTATAGACTAATGTTCCTCATGAATATGCATGTCAAAATCCTTAAAAAACATTATGAAATTGTTTATCTCAGGTATGCAAGGTCGTTTTAACATTAAAAAATAAACCAATATAATTAGCTGTATTAACAGAATAAGAATGATGGCATGATCATCTTAATTCATTCAGGGAACACATTTAACAGAATTCAAAACCCATTCATAATTTAAAAAAAAATCTCAGCATGCTAGGAATAAAAGAGAGCTTCCTCAATCCGATAAGAGGCACCTATGAAAAGCCTATAGATAACATCATACTTCATGGTGAAATATTGAATTCTTTCCTCGTAGTTGAGTTTGGTAGGAGGATGGCCACTCTCACTACTTCTTTTCAATTTTGTTCTGTAGGTCTTTAGCCAGTGAATTAAGAGAAGATGAGATAAAAGTCACTGAGATCAGAAAGGAAGTAAAACTGTTGTTATTCACAGATAACATGATTATGTACATGTAAAACCCTGGCGCTTATCAATGAATTTGTCAAGGTTGCATGACTGAAAGTTAATCAACGAGATTATATTTCTATATACTAGTAATGGACATAGGAAAATGAAATTAAAACAGCAAGGCACAATATCAAAACTAGGAATTAATTTAATCAAAGACGTGCAAGACCTCTACACTGAAAACTACAAAACACAGCTGAGAGGAATTAAGTCAAGAAAAAAATGGAGAGATATACCATGTTCATGGATGGACAACTAGATACAGTTAAGATTTCCAGTCTTCTCAAATTGATCTATAAATTCAACACAATCCCAATCAAGGTTCTACCAGGCTTTTTTGGGTATAGAAATTGACAATCTAATCCTAAAATGTATATGAATATGCAAAGGTTTGAGAACAGCCAAACAATCTTGAAAAGAAGGATAAGATGGGGATACTCACATTACTTAATTTCAAGACATTAAAAAGCTACAGGGGGCTTCCCTGGTGGCGCAGTGGTTGAGAGTCCGCCTGCCAATGCAGGGGACACGGGTTCGTGCCCCGGTCCGGGAAGATCCCACGTGCCGCGGAGTGGCGGGGCCCGTGAGCCATGGTCGCTGAGCGTGCGCGTCCGGAGCCTGTGCTCCGCAACGGGAGAGGCCAAAACAGTGAGAGGCCCACGTACCACAAAAAAAAAAAAAAAAAAAAAAAGCTACAGGAATGAAGACAGTGCAGTTTTGGTGAAAGGATGAACACATAGATCAGTTTGCACAGATCAACAATATGATCTGGGCACATATATGCACATGTATGATCGATTTATTTTCAACAACTTGCCAAGATAATTCAAGGAGGAAAGGAAAGTCTTTTTGAAAATTGGTGCTGGGACAACTGGATATTAGTATGAAAAATAATGGACTTCAGTTCCTATTCATACCACACACCTGACTTCAGTTCCTATTTCATACCACACACCTGTGGTTCTCACACCTTAATGTGCATCAGCGTCACTGGGAGGGATAATTAAAATCCAGATTTCTGGGCCCCACCCACAGAGTTTCAGATTCAGTAGGTTTGGGGAGGGCAGCTGAGAATTTGCATTTTAAACAAGTTCTCAAGAGATACGAATGCTGCTGGTCTGAGGAACACACTTTGAGAACCACTGCTGTACAGAAAAATCAACTTGTAATGGATCATAGACCTAAGAGCTAGACGAAAACAGAGCAGGATATTGTCTCGTCCTTGGGCTAGGCAAAAAGTTTTCAGACAGCCCCTAGAAAACACTAACCATAAATTTTTTTAAAACTTGGTAAACTGAATTTTGCCAAAGTTAAACTTTTCTGTCCATCAAAAATACCATTAAGAAAATGTATATTTAAAAAAAAAAAAAAAAGGGCTTCCCTGGTGGCGCAGTGGTTGAGAGTCCGCCTGCCGATGCAGGGGACACAGGCTCGTGCCCCGGGCTGGGAAGATCCCACATATTGCGGAGCGGCTGGGCCCATGAGCCACGGCCGCTGAGCCTGCGCGTCCGGAGCCTGTGCTCCGCAATGGGAGAGGCCACGACAGTGAGAGGCCCGCGTACCACCCCCACCAAAAAAAAAAAAAGAAAATGTATAGGCGAGTCACAGAAACGTGAGTACATCTGTCTGGCAAAGTACTTTTATCCAAGATATACGAACTCCTACATATCCATAACCGAAATATGAAAACCCAATAAAAATAGGCAATAGACTTGAATAGATACCTGACAAAATAAGGTATATGAATATTTAGAAAGCATATGAAAATGTGCTTAATGCCATCTGTTATCAGAAAATGCCAATTAAAACCACAATGGCGTATCACTTCACACACACAGAATAGCTAAAAAGTAAAGACGGATGATGCCAAATGTTGACGAGGCAGAGGAGCGGCTGGAAGCCTCCCACGCTGCTGGTGAGTAAAATGATAGAACCACTTTGGAAGACCGCTTGCCGGTTTCTTATAAAGTTCAACACACACCTACCCAGTGACTCCACAATTGCACGCCTATGTATTTACTCGAGAGAAATGAGAACATCCACACGTGACTTGACCATGAACGCTCATCACAGTCTTGTCCACTCCCCAAATGGAAAGAACCCAGAAGTCCAGCAGCGAGTGAATGGATAAGCAAGCGTGGTTTATCCGAATGATGGAATATTACTATGCAGTCAAAAGGAAGGAGCTCTTGATACACCTAAGAACAGGGATGGCTCTCAAAGACGTCATGTTGAGGGAGAGAAGCCGGGCTCAAAAGAGTCTATGCGCCATGGCTCCATTTACAGCAAGGTCTAAAACAGGTCAGGGCAGAGGCCACCTGGGGGGCCGTGACAGGAGGGAGCCTGCTGGGCTGGTGGAGACACTTTGCTTACAACTGTCAAAAACTGTGCACTAGCTTACTGAGTGTAGTCACCCTTTGACTAAAAAAAGAGGAAAAGATGACCCCAAAAAGGCTAGGACAGTCTGAGAAACAGAAAGAGGCTGGACTGAGTCCCAAAGGTGACAGACCATGAAGTCTGAATGCCACTGGGGGCCGGAGACGCTGCAGAGACAGGGTTTCCATGTGGACCGACAAGGCTGATGTCAGGAGAAAGCAAAGGTGCTGCAGTGTCTCGTCCCAGGGAGTCTGACCTCCTCCATGGAAGATCCACGTCAGCAGATTTGGGAATGAACGCAGGAATGCAAGAGCGAGTGAGTGACGGGGCAGCTCTTTTGTGTGGATGTGGTCCAGGAAGGAGAGAAACAAGACAACGGAGGAGGAGTGAAGCCTTCCCCCCGAGCGTGTGAGCATCAGTGGGCCCGAGGCCTTCGACCCTCTGACCAGGGGAGAACCCAGCCCCCGGATGTTGGGGACAGGCCTGATGTAAAGGTCCTTCTTTGTGTGTTCCTCCCCCGTTCCCCGCCTCCCAGCCCTGCGGAGACGGCTTCGAATCAGCCACGTCAGGCAGCATTGCAGTTAGAAGGCGCTGGTGCTGACATGCATCCTGAACCAGCGTGACTTCCAAAGGTGCCGTGTGCCCGGCTGCCCCAGAGGCAGCGGTGGCCCTGCTGGGTGGGCCTGGGGGCCCGGGGCCCCGCGGACCCCTCACCTGGCCCACCTGCTCCAGCTGCCGCCAGAGAGGCAGGGAGGGGTCCATGTGCAGGCCCCGCCCCCACACCCTCAGCCCCCAAGTCCAGGAGGGGAGAAGGCGGGGAGAGCACGGGTGAAGGGAGGGCCCTGAGCTCAGGGGAGCAGGGTGGGGGCAGGAACTCACAGCCACGCTGGGGAAGCGAGGCTCAGGCAGGGTCCGTCCCCCTGGGCCCTTGTCTCACCTGCAGGACCAGGTGGCTCAGGAAGCCTTTGTCCCGAGCCAGCCCCGCCATCAGGGCAGCCATGTCAGCCAGGGAGTGTCTCTGCTCCACCCCCTCTGCCTTGAGCTGGCACACGAGCAGTTCCAGGTTGGTTTTGCTGGACTCGGCCTGGGGGGTGGAGGGAGGGCAGAGGGCACCCCAGCGGGGAAGCCAGGGAGGGACTTTCAGGTTCACGGGCAGAGCTTCCCCTGGGCAGAGCTGTTAGCGCCGGGGAGGGAGTGAGCCCCGCATCACGGAGGTGTGCGAGCCGGCGCTCTGGGTGGGGCCTGGTGGAAGGGTGCCCACGGTGGTGAGGCCTCTGGGGCAGACGGTGGCCCCCGGATACAAGGCTGCAGCCAGGAGAGGTGACAGGGCGACCGAGGGAGGGGGCACCCTGAGAGAAGGTGTGCCCAGCACTCAGGGAAGGTGGGCCGGTGCCCACTGGTCAGGGACCCAGGAGGCCGCCGCTGAGTTTGGGGGCTCTGGGGATGGCCTGAGGGCCCAGGCAGCGGGGAGAGAGGAGTGGAAGTCGTACCCGGGCCAGGGCCCTGCGCAGAACCTCCGCCTCACTCTGCAGGACGTCCCTCTGCAGCCGTGCTGTATTCAGCACCTCCTGGGCCGACACCAGCTCCTTCTTGAGCCCCGAGACCTTCTCCTCCAGCTGCTCCAGGCGCCCTTGACTGAGACCCGGAAACCAGAGGGCGCTAGGTCACCTCAGGGCGAGACGGGGGCCGGCAGGCAGGGCAGCTCCCTCCAAGCCCAGGGGCCCCAGAGGAGCGCGGCTCGCCCTGCAGGCCAGGAACCGCTGAGCCCTTTCTGGCTGGGGGTGGCACTGTCAGCGGAGGCCTGGCCCACACGCCTGGGTGAGCAGCGCGGCACACACGCTGGGGCACCCATCTCGGCTGGGCCCAGGGTGGTGGATTTGCCCCGGGGTGGCGCTGGGCCGGACTTGGAGTGGGTGTCTGGGTGGCGGTGGGGGCCGGCCGCTGTGGGCGGGGCCTGCTGTCTCGCTAGGCACCCCGACCCCTCAGACGAGGCTGGTGCAGAAGAGGTCGCATCAGCAGCCGAGGACGCGGGGCCCAGAGGGGACAGGACAGCCCGCTGGTGGCGGCGCGGCGCCCCTGCCGTCCAGCTCCCTCCGGCCCTGCAGGCCCTGCTTCACCAGCTCCGCCTTCTGCCCCGCCCCCCGCAGGAGGCTTCTCTGCAGCCCCGCGCCTGGCCTCCGGACTCCGCCGCTCCTCGTCGTCCCCTCAGCTCCTCCACCCTCCTCCCTGGGAGCAGGGGAGAAGCCGGGGGGTCCCGGGCATGCAGCAGGGAGGGGAGCCCAGGGACCCAAAAGCCCTGGAGGGCCTTGCGCCCGGGGTGTGCCTGCCCTCGGCCTCTGCACCTGCAGAACCCAGCGGGGAGGAGGGGCACCTGCCCGACGGGAGCCCCACAGCTCCAGGTCTGCTTGCGCTGCTGACGTCCCCTGACTGCCGAGCCTTGTCAAAGCTGTGCTCGCTGCTGACCCGCCCCCGTCGCCCCGGCCAGGTCCCCTCTGCCGGTCACCCACCAGCCAGGGCTGCAGTCTCAGCAGCTCTCTCCCGGCCGTGCTCTGAAGCACCGAGTCCTGAGGCCCCATTTCCCAAATGTCCCTGGGATTCAGCCCCTCCTTCCCCGGTGCTGAGGGGCCGCTCCAGCCTGCCTCCCACCCCCCTGGCCCTAGGACGCTGCAGCCAGATCAGCCCTGCCAAAGCCACGGCTGTGAGGGCGGCGCTGCTGCCAACGGCTCCCCCGCGGCCCCCGTGACCTCTGCTCCTTGGCGTGGTGAGGGGGCCCCGCCTGCCTTGCTCTGCGCCCCACACCTGCTCCTGTCTCCCCCTGGCAAAGCTCTTCCCGCCCCCCGGGGGCCCCCGCTGGCTCCTCCGCTCCCGGGCCCCTGTGCCAGGCTGAACCCGCCTGCTCCCATCTCTTTGCCCATCTCCCGTGTGTTTCTCCAGAGCGGGACCAGGATGAATTTTTTCTTTGGACCTCCTGTCTCAGAACCAAGTGCGCTGTCAGGACACCCGGAGAAGGGGCGGCCCCGAGGGACCTGCAGTCCCAGACCCCCGGGGTGAGCGAGGGGAAGCACAGGAGGTGGTCCTGTCTGCCCCTGCGTCGCTCCCTCCTGCAGGAAGCCTTCCTGGGCCGCCAGCCCACTCCCCGCCCCATCTCCCGGCTCGGGCAGTGTGTGGATTTGGGAAGGCCCACTGAGCCTCTCACTCAGGACTATAAATCCTGGGGGATTCTCGTTTCAGGTCCTTCACCCCCACCGGCCCCAGGGCAGTAAGACGTGCACAGAAGAATCCAGACAGCCTCACGGCCGACTGCACCACGGAACAGCAGAGCCGCAGGACACGCCAGGAGGGCATGCGGGGCCACCCCAGCGGATGGGGCGGGAGTTGGGGTTTTATGGACCACCTGTGAAGGCTGGGTAAGACCCCCGGAGGAGTCCTGGCTGCCAGCGGGGAGGTGGGAGAGAGCACAGCCTGCTCCCAGGAGGGGAGTGTGGAAATGGGCCGGGCGGCCGGGAGCCTGGGATGCAGGCCAAGGGGCAGGCACGTGCTCAGCCTGGGCTTTGGGAGGGTGAGTCCTGGGGAGACAGCCCAGACGGGCCCAGACGAGGGAAGAGGGGCTGTGCTCAGTGCAGGCAGGGGCTGGGGGGTGAAGGGGCGAGGAGGCAGCCTTCGGGCCAGGAGTACTTCCTGTCCGGGAAATGGCCCTCACTTCTCCTGCGGGGGGCATCGTGGAGAAGGTGAGCCCAGCCGCCAGCCTCACCTTCCCCGGAGCTCGCTGGACTCCCGGCAGCGCTGCGCCTCCAGCTTGCCCAGGAGGTCCTGGCGCTCCCGGGACTGCTCCTGCCTCAGCTCCTGCAGGAGCCTCCGCGAGGCCCGCAGCTCCCGCTGGCTCTCAGACAGCTGCTCGTGGAGCCCGGCGGCCGCTGCCTCGGAGGACTCTAGCCGCCGGCGCAGCTCCTGCCCGCGAGTGGGAGCGTGGCGTGAGCCCCGTGGCCTGGCCAGGCCTTCGACCACAGAAGCCAGCGGGGCTCCCGACTGCCCACTTCAGACCGGAGACCCTGCCCGGGGTGTGGGGTCCAGGGGCAGGCGCCTGGTGGGCTTTGTGGCTTTGCTCTGGTGGGGACGGGGCACAGCGTTGCCTCTGTGGCCGCCCACCTGCTCCCGCTGCCGCCGCCTCTCAATGACCACCTGCACAGCCCGCAGCGCAGGGTCCAGGGCGGCCGGGGAGCAGGCCCGTGGGGGGGATGCGGCCCGTGGGGGGCTCCTTGGTTGGCCCCGTGCCTCCTGGCCTTCGGTGCTGCCGCTCCAGGCTGGCTCCGGGCACCCCGCGTCTGCCTGCACCACCTTCAGGGCGCAGGGAGGAAGGGGTAGAGGGGAGAGAGTGCAGGGCTGAGGTCGGACAGGTCCTTCCAGAGCATCTCCCGGGCCTGCTTGAAGCACTAGGACCCTGCAGCCCCTCCGCTGCTCCACGCGGGAAGGACCCGGGACGGGCCCGCACCTTTGTGATGCTGTCCGAGGTGAGCTGCAGGGATTCCACCTCAGCCCTCAAGTCTCCCGGGGCCGGCCAGCCTCCACTGCGATGGGACTCCTGCTGGGGCGGGGGAGGCTGCTCAGCGGGGCCCGGGTTCCCCCACCGCGAGCCGCCCCTCTCCCAGCGCCACGCACCAGTTTCTGAACCTCCGTTCTGAGGGAGGAGATGGTTTCCTCCTTGTCCGCGTTCTGCTCTGTGAGCTTCCCCACCAGCAACGTCTGCTCCCAGAGTCTGGAGAGAAGTTGGGGTGGGGTTGTCAGTGCAGAGAACAGAGGCTGGGGCACTGGCGGGCCCTGGAACCCCCCGGCCCCGTCGGCCACCTCCTGGGGTGCGGCCTGCCTGCTGGCTTTGGCCGCCTCTGCCTGCGTGGACCTTAGTCCCGCTCCAGTCAGACACCTCTCTTCTGCTCTAGAACCTGCAGTGGCTCCCGCTGTCTCAGGGTAGAGCGCAGAGCCCGACTGCAGCACTGAAGGCCCCCGCTCTGACCCTGACTCAGCTCTCTAGCCCCACAGCGTGGCTTCCCAAGGCCCTGCTCTGTCTTTGGGGTGTGGCAGGTGCCGTGCTCACCTCTGGGCTTTTGTCCCGGCTGGTCCCTCTGCCTGGAACTCCTCTGCCACCATAAGTCTAATGGTGTCATTGTCTTTCCTTCCCGGGACCGCCTTCTTCTCAAAGGCCCCTGGCTGCCCCCCAGCACCCGGGCCTCCCTTCCCGTGGGCCCAGAGCCCTCGGCTCAGGCCCCGGGCGCTGAACCCTCGGGCTGCGCTAGACCGCCCGTACCCCCGGGCCCGCCGCGGCTCTCCTCTGGGGCCGGCTCCAGTGTGTTGGACTTGCTGACCCCGAGGGCGTTTGTGACCCCGTGAGCCCCAGGTCCCGTGGAACAGAGGCCCGTGGCAGCGTTAGGAGCTGCCTCCTGCTTCCTGCAGAAGCTGTCCTCACGAGACCTTCGAGCGCCACACGTGAGTTCGGTGTCCAGAACCTCCCACGATAACCGGGGGTGGACCCCGGCCCCTCTGGGGGCCCTCAAAACAGGCACCCACCCCTGAAAGGATAGGCCTTTTAGGCCTGAAAATTCCACTTCTGGAAGCAGCCATGGGGAAACAGTGCGAGTGCACCCAGGGCAGTGTCCACAGAGACGCGCCCAGTCGCGGGGCGCTAGCTCTGCCTCCAGGGCATGGTGGGTAAGGAGGTCTGGACCCGCCTGCCTTTGCCACGAGGTGGCGATTATGAGCCGTGGGCGGCTTCAGGGCAAGTGCCCCGGTGTCAGGGTGTGGGGTGAAATCAGGAGTTACAACTGCATGTGAGCGAAGTCCCAGACCCGCGGCCGCTGGGCAGATGGGTGGGTGTGGCGACCCGCCCCCGCCCCCACCCCTGACCTCCTGCACCCACCTGGCCTGGAGTGCCACCTTCTCGGCGTCCCAGCGACCCTGCATCTGCAGCATCTCCCGCACCTTGTCCTGCAGCTGCTGCTCCAGGGCGCTGGCTGTGAGGCTGGCCGCCAGCCGCAGGTTGGAGCCGAGGTTCAGGCAGGCCATGTGCAGGCGCTGGGCCGTCCTGGCCGCGTCCACTCGCATGTCAGCGAGGCCCCTGGGAGACAAGGGCGGCACTCCGCTGAGCCACAGGGCTGCTTGTGGCTCGGCCTGGAGGCTCCACGCTGGGCGGCAGGGGCAGGGTCTGGTGACAGGCCTGCGGCAGACCCCTCCCGTGCCGTCCTCAGGGGAGGCCCCGCCGGGTGGCATCTCGGAGGGGCGGGGGTGAGTGGGGGATGGGCCAGGCCGGACAGGACAGGCTGTCCACCTTGAGCAGCACTTCCACCCTCTGAGCCTCAGGGGCCCAGGGTGGACCGTTGGAGGTTCTCGGCAAGGGCCGGGGGGAAGCCAGAGTCCCTGCGGGTGGATCCGGCCCCTGGCGCTGCATCTCCCTGGCTGGCCTGCCTCTCTTCTCTCCCCTGCACCCTTGCCTGCCTCACTCTGTCCATCCGTCCATCTCCCCCACTGCCCGCCTCTGCTGCCGTCTCCACCACTCCCATCGGGCCACCCGTGGGAGGAGTGTGGGGGGCCCGATGCTGGGCATCAGGTGCCCTTCTCCCCGACCCTGATGGCACCCACGCCTGGCTCTGTGTGGGCAGGGTGGCTGGTACGCACCTCTCTGTGGCTGCACGCAGCTCAGCCAGGTGTCCACGGAGGGCTGCGACCTGTCTCTGCAGGAGGAGGACATCCTGGTGTCCCACCGCGCGAGTACGCTGGGTCTGAAAGCAAGAGGCTTGCGTCCACTGCAGGCGGAGGCCCGGGGCTGAGGGGTGAGGGGAGCCCTGCGGCCCCATTCACCCGCCCCACAATCAGGTCCTCCGGCTCCAGGCGGGCGGAGCGCAGACCCTCATCACTACCCTCCTGCATGCGGCACCTACCCCACTGGATGGGTAAGGTCCCCGGGGCAGTGCTTTGCTCCCCTCCCCAAAGGACCTGGGGAGGTGACCACTCCCAGGTCCAGAACCAGGACCCACTCAGCCTGGTTCCCCCAATGGGGCCGTGGGCGGCACTCAGCTCCCGCCCTCCAGCTGGGGGGTTGGGAGCACGACACAAGGAAACAGACCTTGCCTTCTCCAGGACCTAGAGAGCAGCGCTTACTCTCGGAGGGCCCCTAGGACGTCGGGAGTGGGGCCTGGCCCTTCAAGGTGGCAGGGAGGCAGAAGCCTCTGCCAGTAGGAGCCCATGCAGTGGTAGGGGTGGGGGAGCCACCCTGAGAACAGGCGGAGTGAACAAGGTTGTAAGGTGCAGCGAGAGCCCACCGCTGGGCTGTGAACGGGGAGGGGACGGGGTGGAGAGTTGGGGGCAGGAGTGGGATGGGGTCACGTGCGGTCAGCGGCACCAGCCTTGCAGGGAACTAAGCGGAAGCCCAGAAGGTCCTGAGTCTCCCCACCACCTTCCCAGCCCCTGCACTGGGCTGTGTCCTGAACACTGACCTCCAGGGCCCCCCGGGGGGCTCACCACCACACCCAGTGCTTTCCGGTGCTCCCAGGGCCCCTCCTGCCTGTTACAGCCCCACCCGCGGCTTTTCAATGTTGCTTCAAACAAAGCACTTTCACGTCCTGCCGGTCCTCCAGCCCAGGACCCACACGCTCACCTGCTACTTCATGAAGCCTTTGCCGATCGCCCTCCCCTGAGCCCCCATCTGAGGTGCCCCCCATCGAGCCCAGAAACACCCTGCTGTGTACCTTGTGTAGGGAACGCCCTTTGCGCCTGGTGCCAGAGCCTTGTGTATACTCGCACCCCACCCCCCAACTGTGACCATCAAAGAGCAAGGATTAGACATCCCTCCTGCTGACACGAAGAGCCGACTCCTGTCCCGCCTGCCCACTAAGACAGTGGAATACTTGAGATTCCACACTTTATGACTTCTTGAACGCAAGGCTGGGCGGCCGGCATGGTAAGGGACACGCAAGCCAGGAACCAGGAAACTCAGGGACTCTAGGGGGACTTGCCAAACAGTAACTTGAACACGTTTCCTTGACCACAGGGGCTCTGGGGACAGAGAGGAAAGCTTAAGGTCCACCCAAGGGGGAGTCTGCTCACATGTGGAAGTGATCCCCCAAGCTGCACTCCAAGTAAGGTGTGCTAGAGATGGGCGAATCAGCACACACGTGCGCACGCACACACACGCAAACGCGCACGTACACAGCTGCTTGCAGGGTGCTGTAAAGAGGTGCAGTGTCCCCCACAATTCACATGTTGGAACCTAATCCCCAACGTGATGGTATTTGGAGGTGGGGCTTTCCAGTTCCACCTTCAGGATTGGTGTTAGTGTCCTTATAAAAGAGGCCCCACGAGGGTCCAGTCCCTTCTGCCATGTGAGCTTACAGCCAGGAGGTATCGTCTGTGACCAGGAAGCGCTCTTCACCAGACGAAGGGCCTGGCGCTTTGATCTTGGACTTCTAGGCTCCAGAGCTGTGAGAAGTAAATGTCTGTGGACAAGCCCCCAGGCTGGGGTATTTCTGCTACAGGGGCCTGGAGGGACCAAGACAGTAAGGAAAAAATCTCCCTGTGGTTTTGGAAGCACAAGTTAGCCTTGGTGCAGTTTTCAGCCTGGATTCACAAAACCTGGGTGGTTTAAAAAAAACAGTAAAACTGAAAATTTACTTCAATGTGGTGCAAAGGTCGTCAGAGCCCCTGAGAACCCGACCTAAGCAAATGGCAGTCCTTTCTGGAACACACCACGTTCATTCCAGGTTTCAAACAATTTTCAGAGTCCCAAGGATAACATGCAGGTCTTAGGTAAAAATTTTTTTAAAAAACCACCAAAGACACAAGGAAACACAGCACCATGACCACGACCTAGCAGAAACAATAGACTCACACCTTGAAGAAGTTCAGATATTAGAACGTCAGACCCAGACTACAAAATAACTGTTTCCTAATATGCATCAGCAAACACACGAGAGGCTTGAAAGTACCAGTTAAGAGTGAGATAGCTGGAAAATATCCAGAATAACATCAGAATTTCTAAAGATGAGAAACACTACGTTTAGGATTCAAGCCTAATCGGCAGGTTTAAGGGCGGTTGGACACCAGAAGAGAAAACTGATGACCAGGAGGGTAGATTCTACCCTCTATCTACCACGTAGACCAGGGGGGTAGAAGGAAGGAAAGTCTGGGAGGTTAAGAAGCGTGGGAGGGAGCACGGGGATGGGTAAGGTCCACGGGGCGGGAGAGGACAGGGGAGAGCGGGACGTGGGTGACACTGAAGCAGGTGACGGCTGCTTGCCAAGGACAAGGGGAGCGCGGCATCTGATGAGTCCTCAGCAGGATAAACACAAAGAAACCTGCGCGTCTGCGGCGGGAAGCTGGCAGGAAGCTGGCAGGATGCAGTCACAGAGAGCGGCCGCTCACAGCGGCCACGGCAAGAGGACGACGGCCTCCGTGGCGGGCCAGCAGACAGAGGACGGGGGTCTCTAAGGCGCTGAGAGGAAGAGCCGCCGGCCAGCGGCCAAGGGGGAATAAAGACCCTTGATAAACCAGTGCCAAACTGGACGTGAGGCCCGTCTCCAGGGCATTTGTTTCCCTAGTGGCCAAGGCGGGGGCGTGATGTGTCTCCCACGTCTCCGCAACCCCACGTGGGAGCCCGGCCATCGACGACCACCCTGTGATGACAAGCGCATATTCCCTCTTGGCGTCCCGTCCCCGTGCAGGGGTGGCTGCAGCAGGAGGGGCCGCTCGGCTTCTGACTGGAGCAGCTGTCCAGCAGGAGGAGCCCTGTCCACACAGTGGGGTTGGGCCTCCCACCCCGCCCGATCCGTGTGGGCAGTGCCGAGACGGCCCCTCTGAGATGGGCTTGTCCGAGGGACACCTGTGCAGGGTCAGCCTGAGGCCCAGGCACCCGGGGACCAGCTCGGCCTCTGCTCCTGCCACGTCTGGGGAGAAATCCTGCCCATGGGGCCCGTGGCAGACGCCGGGAGGTCCGTGGGGACATCCAGGGACGATCGGAGCAGAGGTTGCAAGCCCAGCGGGGATGTGGACAGGCAGAGGCGTGGGGTGACCCGTCTCAAATATGTCCCCTACCTCAAGCTGGACGTCCTGCCCCAGTGACCAGCCTGGGATGGTCAACGCAGTATCTCCCCCCAGCAAGGCTGAGGCCTGGAGCTCCGTGCCGTGACCCCGTGCCCCAGGGCTGCGGGTTTCAGAAGAGGCTGCGTGGGCCCTGCTGGGCTGGCCAGGGAGTGGGGGGCTGTGGTGCGGCCCAGGCTCCTGTGTCTGACCCCGAGTTGGGCCTGCAGAGACTCTTCTCTCTAGAGCAGCTCGGCCACGCCAGAACCAGGGCTCGGCCCTCACTCTGTTTTCCAAGCCCAGCCAGGCGTCCTTCTCTCAAAGCGGGGGTCTTCCCACGCAGTGCCCCCACCCTGCAGACTAACGTGGCCAAGCGAGTGGGGGACATGGTGTGGCGGGAGGCCCGGGGCCTTGCCCCTGCCACGGGAACCAGACCAGGCATGCCCCTGCCCATGGGCGAGAGCCAGGGAGCACCTCTCTCTGGGTCCAGCGCTGCCTCTCCCGCAGCTCCAGCTCAGCCCGCAGGAGGAGCACGCTGCGCGTCGTCCCCGCCAGCTCCTCGGCCAGTCTGTCGTTGGCCTTCTTCATGTGTCCTAGCTGCTCCCGCAGGAGGGTGTTCACCTGGGAGAGGCCGGTGCTCCTGTACGGGTAGGGACGGAGCGGCGTGGCCATGGGCGGGTGGCCTCTCCCTGCAGACGTGCTCAGACAGCCGGGCCCCGAACCTCCTGGGCCCAGACGACCCCAGCTCGACTGTGCAGCGCCCAGACTGCCCCTAAGAGGCCCTGGCCACCTGCAGCGGTCCTCAGTGGCCCCGCCAGCGGGGGCCAGCCTCTGGGTGCCACCCCGGCACGCCCCCTCCTGCCCTGACTCGCTTGCTCTCCCCACCTTCCGCCCCTCTGGGCTCCCCTGGCTCTGCCACACAACTGTGGCTGGCTCCTAACTCCAGGGGCTGGGAGACCATCAAGAGGGTTAGGGCTAGGGAGCCTGGCCGAGGGTACCAGGGCTGGGAAGGTACCCTGCCGCGCAGGGCGGGGGCAGAGGGAGTCAGGCCTGCCCCGTGGAGGGGGCAGCTCCTCTGGGACCGTGGGGGTCTCTCTCCACCCAGGGCAGGTCTGCATGTGGCTGCAGTCGGGGACCCCAAACCCTCTGGAGCCCGCACCTCCCGGCTAGCCGCGCGGCCACAGGGACTTCCTCTGCTCCTGTCTGCTCTGTGGGCATCAGCCTCCTCCTGGCTTATTTACCAACACCCTCCACCCCCCTGCTCCAAAACTGGTTTTCAAAATGCTTCTCAGCACTTTTCTTCCTTATCCAGAGTCCCTGAGGATGAACCAAGGCTGGGAAGTCTTCCACAAACGGCTTAACCTCCCCCAGGTCTGGAGACAGAGCTGGCCGTGGAGTGGAGGCTCATCCCTCCCGCTGGCCGCCCTGCAGGGAACGTGGAGAGATGCCCTTCCCTTCCGCGGCCGTGTCCTGGGGCTTGGGGCTATCTCCGGGGGCACTGGGGTATGACACACACTTACCAACGGTGCACAGGTGAGCCCGATCGTGAAATCAGAGCGGCTTGAAGCCAAAGGGGCCTGGGAGTCAGGGCCGGAGTGTGAAGTGGACTGGGACTGAGGGGAGAACCCCCGGGCCCCCCAGGATTGGCCAGGCCAGCCGAGGGCCAGGAGCAGCTCAGGCGGCCTTCCTGGAGCTCAGGCCAGAGTCCCGGCCTCAGCAGGCGGTGGGGGCCTGGGGTGACACACGAGGGAGCAGAGGGCCAGGGAGGCCCCATGACCTGTGGGACCTGCACTCTCGCCTGAGGCCCTGGGGGTGGTCCTCCTCCCCGTGCTGCCCCTCCCCGTGCTGCCCCTCC